>NC_082385.1:32562918-32685418 GCF_031168955.1 Gadus macrocephalus
AATGTATCGTAGGGCTAGGGTTAACCCTAACCCTATTTGAGGGTTCTTTAATGTACCATTAAATGTACCGTTAAGTATTACTGATATTCCGAAGTTATTTAGCCAACTCTTTTATCCAACAGCAATTTTTAGTCAATATATTTAGACGCCGTTCAGCAAGTAGCAGGTCGGAGTTTTGAGCAGCAGGATGTCTACAGGTAGACGGCGGACATTTTCGGATTGAAGTCACTGGTCTGTTTTTAAAGTACATCTTGTTTCATATCATGTGGTTGCCTGTTACTGACTTGTAGGCCATGTATGCTCCAAAGGCCCGCGGAGGACCGGAATGACTTTAGTTTCTTGCTTTCCATTCGTCAGCTGATATCTAAGTCGAACACCGATAATTACGTACACATGAGCGGTGATCATCGTCTTTGTGCTTTGTGTTTGTTTTTTTGTCCAGGCTCCCCGCGGGCGCCCTGGTCGTCAGCATGCAGACGGTTGCCGGGGAAACCACCCGCGACCGGGTGAGACGAGAGCGCAGCGAGCTGTACCAACTCAAGCTGCAGGAATGGTGGGTCAGCATGACAGGGAAATGTGTCCGCTGCACACTTACCCAATATCTGGTCAGGAGGATGGCGAAAATATATATTGATATGCATCTGGAATTGTAGAGTCGTGGTTTAAATCGCGTGGATTGTCTCTTCCCATTCAATCTTTGATTTGGTGAATTCTTTAATTGGTGAACTTTTGAATTGGTAGTGTGAAGGTAGAGGGCAATCGATAGACTGAATTGAGGTGAGATTTAAATGGGTTTAATGGAACATAATTTTTTGATGCTTAGTACACACCTTGATAACACTTCAATAACATGACGAGAAGTAAATGATGGATTTTTGTTGTCCATCACGACAAGAGTTTAGACTCAGTCCAACCCTAATCACAAAGCCCCTTTTAATTTTCCCTACTGAGGGCATGGGGTAGGTATGATATGTCTGTCAAGGCGGGAGAGCGTTCCCGTATAAACTCCAGATATTTGATGACAGTTTATATTTAATTTTTTTTTATCTGGTGATTTTGTTAAGGGCATATGTTGATTGGGTTAAAGCGATGTGTGCCCAACAGATGCCCAACAATGTAAGAAGTTGGGGTTGCTTTCAGAACTTTCCGGCCGGTTATATGATGTAGGTGTAGGATATCTTTCAGATTAGTGAATCAATTTTTGGTGGTACATTCTGATCAGAGAACCAAAAGTACTTTAAGATAACTTGCAGTCTAGCATTTGCTGACACTTTTAGGCCCGACAATTGCACAATAAGAAGACCTCAACAAAAAATTCTCGGGCGGGGGAAATAAAGACATTCTACTTCCTGTTATTCGTTTTTAAGGTCCGCCCGCCTGCAGCTGACGGACGAGCTGATTGGTGACCTGAGTGTGAACACCAATGAGAACCGGGACCTGCAGAGGATCACGGAGCTCCTCGAAATTCCCCGAAACGAGGGCGCCGTCGGTGACACTGAGGGCCCCTAGCGACCCCTAGTGGCCCCTGACTGTATGGTCATCCTCATCAAGACAATGTCGCGAGAGACCAGCGGATAGACTCACAGCAGCAACCCTGAACCAACCGAAATAAACACGCTCGCACTCTCTCCTTCCCTCTCCCTCCCCCTTCCTCCCTCCCTCCAATGAACATAATATGATGTTCTGAAGACCGCGATAGCTCTCATACTATCGAGTTATTTACCCCTTCCCCATCGCCGGATCCACCGCCCCGCGAGAAGGATCCGGACCGCACCTGAAGTCCTACGGGCTGGAGGAAGGCTCTTCATACGCAGACCTCGCGATTGGTGAGGATGGTGATCGGGAGTTGTGTGACCGATTTAAATCATGATTGGTGTCACAGAAAAAAAAAAAATTAGGAGACGTTTGTTCGTCTTGGTACACGGGGTGAACACCAGTGCAATGTTATAAAGTTCCCAATATTTTATGTAGGGTTCAAAATGGCAACCCACAAATAAAAAATAGTTGTTATTGTGGTCCATTAAAGCTAAATCTCTTGTCGTCTGCGTGTTGCACCACATGTGTTTCGAACGCAAAACCCTTTAAATGACCGCTGGTCTCTGTGTGTTTCAATTTTTTTCGCTGGTGTCTGCTGCTCACCTCTCGCTGGCTGTTTTGAAGTGTCCTCCAGGGGGAGCTACAGCAAGTAGGTCAACTACAAGCCTCGGCCCCTTGTGCGAGCAAGATGGGGGGCCCCGCCGCACCTGAGACCGTCCCAACCATAGACATCTTATAGGTAGACGGAGCATTGGCTGCCGGGACGCGAGAAATACGGCCGCCATCTTGGAGTGGTCAACCGGGAGCAGCAACAGCAGCAGAAACAGGATGCCGGGCTGTTGTTCAGCGTATTCCTGCTCAAATCGGCGGACAATCCATAATAGGAATCGGGGGATTACTTATCACATGCACGATTTAACATTACCGTACTATTGGTATAATTAGTATTGAATAATAAAACACGCCAAACTATGTGGCCTTTATCATAGCTACACGTATGACAAAAAACCGCATGAAAATCTGTGGTATTCAGTGAGGTATGATTAATTAAATGCGCTGACAGTTCATTGCTCCAGCCAAACGGATTACACTGAGCGGAGCGGATGACAACTCCAAGATGGCGGCCCCGCGTCTCGTCAGCGCCAGTAGGCGGTAGCATTCGATGCTCCGTCTACCTATAAGATGTCTATGGTCCCAACGGTCCCAACCATCCCCGTTCCTGTCCTGTTACGGCTCGTAAGGAGGGGATGGTCCAACCCACACCGGCATGATGGAGTCACATAAGTACTGATCGTTCGTTGCAACAACGATGTTGTAATGATTTACGCATTTTGCATGTTTTATTGAATGAAGACCTCTAGAATGAGTGGTAGGCTATTTATTTTCTTTAATGACTGTCGACGCTACGTGTTGCAGTTTGATACTTGTCTGTCTCTCACCCTATTTAGTATAGGCTACATTATTGCCATCTAGTGGATGTTTTCGGGAGAGAAATTGCGGAAGCGTGACTGGCAATCTTGAGTTTAATGCTAACGTTATATGACAAATGTTAATTGATGATATCCTTAATGCGTGTAGCAAGCGTGCTTCATAGTGCTGAACGCAGCGTTTATCAAGACCGCTCCACTCTGGAGGGGAACGAAGGGACATGGGCTGGAAATCTGGCCCAATCTGGCAACCCTGGATGGAAGGCTTTCTGATCGGTTGACAAAGAAGGAAGTTGAGCCACAGTCAGGGGGTTGTACCCTCTATGGTTGTAGGCCTACCTCTCGCTTGAAAATATAAATTATTGCTTAATTCTCAAAACATTACACCAAACTTTGAATCGGTTGTTGGACATTGCAGGCCCTCTCAAACTATTTGGGAAGACTGTTTATTTTTGTATTGACATTTAATAGTTTCAATGGTTGGCTCAAGGCATGAAATTATTGTTTAGTTGAATTGTTCTGTGTTCTGAAATTGTTTTTGTTCATTATTATGGTGGAAGGGGGAAGAATGCAAATGTGCAGCGATGGTTTAATGATTGGGGTGGGGTTTTGTATATCCCGGGTATGACTTTTATGCTCATATGTTGCTCATATATTACCTACGTTGAAATAATTATTCTCACAAAGATTATCGTCTCGAAATGTTTAAGTTTACCAGTAGTAATTGTTGCACTTTCAGCAGCAGCAGGCTGGCAGTGGCAGCAATAGCGGGCTAAGTTAATAAGTAGCTTCTTTCTGAATCCTCGCAGCTTAGAGCTCTTTTGGTTATCCTAGCAGCACAACTTTCGATGAACGCGTCTTGATACATGAATACATAGTATTGTGTGAGGCTGTTAATCCACGGCACACGTTCTATGACTCTCTCGTTGCTATTGCATGTCGAGCCGAATGGGGGCAGTGAATCCACCTCGGTGCAATCCAGCACTGTGAATGAGCACACAGTGAACTGCAGCCAGGTGGATTCACTGAAGCATCGTATGCTCAGCTTTGGTGATAACTAGAAAATAATGTCAATTTTTTTCTAGTCACACGAACACACACACAAACAAACATTTTCGTGCGTGAAATGAAAGTTTCAACACGTAGGCCTATAAAAACTAATCTGCGGATGATGACATTCATAATGAAACTGAAACAATTCTGGGATGTGGTTTATGGAAACTCAAGAAACTATCTCGTGTCCATTACATAGATGTTTATAGATGCAGTAGACTACGCTAACTGCTGTCTCAACTTAATCTCACTTTTCGAAGAAAGGGATTTTAGCTTGACCTGAAACTGCGCAAAGCTCTTGATTTTTTGGGTCGAGTTGACCTGAACAACTGATAAACGACGATAGGAAAAATAAATATTGCGAAAGAAATACTCAATACGGACTCAGGTAAGGTGGATCTATCTTCAGAAGCTCAGTAACTAAGTGAATCGTAGCCTACATTTTTGCTGACATGAACATTTAAATAAGGGTCCGTAGGTTGGGGGCTATTTCCTTTCCAACCATTGATATAGCCTACTGACTAGGGGCCTCTACGGATTGTCAAATCTCCTAACCTTTATGCCTGCTTTCCTTAACCTTTGTGGAAATCGTCATCGGGTCCAGGAAAGGTGAAAAGGTGCCTCCTTTCGAACATGGGTAAATAGGCATACGCACTGTTTAAAATGAATTCGAGCAACCGCCCCTACCCTCCCGCGCCACTGGGTGGACCTACAGTTTGCTTAATTTCATATTTCCTTTCGATATTGTCAATATGATATTAATATATTCTAAAGGAATCTGTATCCAGTCCAAGTTTGGTGTTACCATATTTCTGCTTTAAAGGAGACGTTGACCTGGATCAGAGAACCTGTTTAAATAAAGAAATATGGGTCATAAACATCAATACGTTTTACCGTGTTGAGGGCATTTTTATATGGAACCTCTGGTCCAGAAGCGGGACAGTATTCCCAGTGTGTTCCAGTGGAACACTATTTGGATTCAAACATTGTTTACAATTGTACTGGAAGGTTGAGTTTTAACCATATTATGGACTGTATTGCACTGTATGTGTCTGTACTTTTGGAAGGTCAGTTTGGTTGTAATGTGGACCTTATTTACTCAAAACATTAAACCAAATTTTGAATCAGTGTTGGACATGTGAGGCCCTCTGCAACTCTTTGGGAAGACAGTGTTTATTTATTTGTATGTAATATATGTGTGATATATTATGTTTGTCTAACATTTTCCAAGGTTTGCTCAAGTCATGAAACTATTGCTTAGTTGAATTGTTCTGTGTTCTGAAATTGTATTTGTTAATCATTATGGTGGAATGAGGTAGATTGACATCTCATTTTTAACTCTACCAGACCTTAGCTCTCTTTTAGTGTGTGTGTGTGTGTGTGTGTGTGTGTGTGTGTGTGTGTGTGTGTGTGTGTGTGTGTGTGTGTGTGTGTGTGTGTGTGTGTGTGTGTGTGTGTGTGTGTGTGTGTGTGTGTGTGTGCAAATAATAGTTGAAGAGCCTTTTGAGTGAGTGAGAAATAATATACAATATATTTATGTATTTTGATAAGTTGGGTTGAGAGTCCTGGTGTTTGCATACATAGCTTTATATGTAATACAAAACCTTTGCTCTGTCTTTTCTTATCACTTTATACAGTTATGGTTGTGTTCTGGTGGAAGCAGACAAACTACACAGGACAGCACACGATTTCCACATGGAGAAGCTAAGGTACAGCTTGCTTAATTTCCTATTTGGTGTCACCATATTACTGCTGTAAACAGTTGACAGTATAGAGCTCACTGGTCCAGACAGTGTTTCAGTGGAGCATGGTTTGGGCTTGTCCACTATTTAGCTCCACTATGTGTTTGTTAGTTAGTGTCTGTAGTCTGTGTCTGTGTGTCAGCATAGTATATTCTCGTCTATATTATATTCTTGGCTTGATTCGTTGTGTTTCTGTCGGTGTGTGATCTATCTATGTGTCTATCCATCTATCTGGGTGGGTGGATGTTTGGAATGGTTGGAGCCTTTGGAGCGAGAGCGTGAGTGAGTGAGAGAGAACATACAATAATTGTGTATTTTAGCCTTGAAGTAACACTCTATAGTTGCACAGTTGAAACCAGTTTGAACTTCATTACTGGGTTGTTCAAAGTCTCCTTCCTTTTGATCTGTCGTCAGCCCTGAGGATCCAAGCTCAATGTTTACTCTCATTAGCTTTAGTATCGTGTTAATGTTCTAATACAGTTTCCAAAATGAATCTCTTTTTACTTCTTATTTTTATTTAACTGATTTGTTTCAGTTTAAAAGTGCCTACTATTGTTCAAATGCATGTAGGCTACTTGGTATACCAGTGTAACAAAGAATGAGATCATAAGGGGTTGCACCGGCTGAAGGAGGTGATGAAACATCATTTTAATCCTCTGTGGTATCGTGGTGCCGGGCTAGCTATGACTCAGAGTGCTAAAAGTTAATCATATGGTTTATCCAGAGATGCAAGGTTAACAAGCCAAAGCCCGCTCAAAGTCTAGTTAAACTTCAGCCTGTCTTGGCCTGGGCGGAATGGTAACGAAGCCACGCCTACAGGGTCGGACTTATCTCAGACCAATAGCGCTGTACATGGTGTTGTGTCACTGTTGATCACTCTGTGTTGAAGACGAAGCTATATAGGACCACCGTCTGCACTACAAATATGTGGTTAAGTTAACTCAATTTAGCTTGAATATCACGTGGTCTAAATAGGGCAGAGGAAATTAATTTACATGCGGGTGAAGCCAGCAAATTTCTGACTTTTAACCATCTAGAGGCAGACAGGCAGACCGTTTTGGCAATGGCCGCATTATTTCCCTATGGGAGAAGTTAAAGTTAAGATAAAAGAGGGTGATTCTTTGCTTAACTTTGGCTGCTCGGCAGCGTGGTTTATTACCCACGCGTGGTATTGCTGCGTCTGAGTCAGAGGCTATTTGGGTTCCTGTCTTGTTTTTTTTTCCCACACTGATAAGCAGCAATTTGAATAACGATTTTTTAAAACGTCCCTAACTGTAAGATCGATATGAGTCTGTACATGTCTCATCACTCACAATAAAAAGACGACACTGGAGTTGGCCCCACATTCAAATGCAGCCCCACATTCGCCGATTCCGCGTCTTTTATGTTTCGATTCCACCTGCTCGTTGCACGTGGGGCAGATGAGAGTACCATCATATCAAGTGAGCTCAGAGACCCGTGATCATAGGGGAGGGCGCGGTGAATGTGAGTGAGTCTCTGTCTGCCTCTCTCTCTCTCTCTCTCTCTCTCTCTCTCTCTCTCTCTCTCTGTCTCTCTGTCGCTCTGTCTCTCTGTCTCAGTAATTCATAAAAGCTTTATTGGCATGAGAAATAAACAATTTACATTCCCCAAGCAGGTTATCAATAAAGAGAATATGGTATAAAACGTTAAATACAAAATGTATATGAATATCAGACATAATACCAAGTAATGGTGGGCTAACTTCAGCGTCGGAATAAAAAGTTACATCTCGTAAAGAGCAAAAAGTCTCTTCTCTTCTGATCGATTGCTCTTTTTTTAATAAAACCTTTTATATTGAATGTTTCCTCGACCATCGATCGACCCTCACCAGAGCCCGTCTACATAAGACATTCTGCCCTCACGCAGCCACCTCTGGTAAGTCCATTTACGAACGTCGCGTCATGACTTTGGCCTAAATCGGGCAATATTATTTGTCAAATATATACATATACCAATACTTTAAAATCAAGGCTATACATAGCCTATACCAATACTTAAAATTCAAGGCAAAGCAGATTTTTTTTTAAACTAATCACACAAGTCCCGTTTTCTAACAGCTCCAATTCGGAAGTTTTTTTAATCAGAATTACTAGATATCGTGAACATCATCGTATAATAACATATGCACAATATACATTATGCAACAGTTACGTGACCTTATGTTGAATCAATCGGGCAATATTATTTGTCAAATATATACATATACCAATACTTTAAAATCAAGGCTATACATAGCCTATACCAATACTTAAAATTCAAGGCAAAGCAGATTTTTTTTTAAACTAATCACACAAGTCCCGTTTTCTAACAGCTCCAATTCGGAAGTTTTTTTAATCAGAATTACTAGATATCGTGAACATCATCGTATAATAACATATGCACAATATACATTATGCAACAGTTACGTGACCTTATGTTGAATCAATATAACTTGGTTATAGGGGAATTTACAATAATACAAACGCACCACCAAACATTTATTGAGATGCACCTTTATAATACAGGTGCATTTAGGTGTGTATTCGCGTATTTGCCATTGCAAAAGTATATGGTTATTCGTTTGGGCGGGTTTGTGGTTTACGGGGCGGTCTTTAGACGGCAGTTTATAACGAATGCAATCCGATCCGACAACACGGAAACGAAACTTAAAACTGCGCCAAATTAACATGACGTGGAGGGACTCTTTCTGGAGACAAAGAACAACACTGTATAAACGATGTAATCCCACAAGCCCCAAAGCATTATAAGGTGAGTGCAACGAATAGAAGAAATAATGTGAAGATTTTTTACTTGATAAAACAAATGTGTCCTCAAATGCCCTCGGCTTACTGCTGCCGTGGTTTCCTCACCGGTCATCACACACACACACACACACACACACACACACACACACACACACACACACACACACACACACACACACACACACACACACACACACACACACACACACACACACACACACACACACACACACACACACACACACACACACACACACACACACCATACATACATACATGACTTTGGGGACGATATTAAGTTATATATACGTTATTAGTGTATTGCAACTCACGAGCCCCAGAGACACCGCGCGACTCCTGAAAGTGGTGTCAACACCAGAGGCACAGAACAAGGAAACGAAGACGTAGGGCGATATGCGCACGAAATATCGTTGTTTGTGTTCCGTCTGTCTGAAACCACTCGCATTTATTAAATGTCTCTTAAACGAATCAATCACATTTTGTTGAGTTTGACTTTGTTGTTGTCAGTTTGTTGTATCGTCGAGCAAAGAGAAGTGCGTCATCATAAATTCCAGTCACACCTTCAAGCTGGAAGCCCTGTTGTCATGAAGCCCAATTCGGAAAGGCAAATCTCCTACCCTATATGCCTCCTTTCCTTAACCTTTGTGGAAAACGTCATCGGGTCAAGGAGAGATGAAAAGGTGCTTCCTTTCGAGCATAGGGAAATACAGCACTGTTTAAAATGAATTCGACGCCTTCACTTGTCCGTACCGACGTCATTGCGCGACGGCGAGTAGGCCTATTGCCGACCTCTAGCGTCTCTAGCGTGAAAATGTCGAAGATGGACTACAACACTGGATGCGTTCTTGTCGGATTGATTTTAATCAGGTTGGCGTAAACATTGAGTATCCCTGAGGTCGGACTTGGCCAACGGGAATATTTCAGGCCGCTTGCATCCCAATTCACATGATAAACTTATCTTGATGTTGAAATTAACTGCCCCCCAGTAGGCCTAGGCTAGTCTATCTTAAATATGTGAGGTTATCAAGCCAAAAACAGATTCCGAAAGTGGGCCTACTATTCCATAGTAGGCCCAGTATAATGGGAACTAAAAGCACTTTTCAAATTCATCAATTCAATGTCCTGTTCTAGTCTTTACCTTTTTGGATTCGTTTTGTTTCAAACATGTAAAAAAACAACAACAACAATTAAATGTCCATGATGATATATCTGACTAGGAGTAGAAGGAAATTAAAAACGTATACGCTCCGACCAGTCTTCTAAAGTTAAACGTTTTGTACAATATCTAATATCAACATAAATGGTCTAGGACTGTGCTGGTTAACACAGAATATAAACTATTAAATATATATTATATCTATATATTTTATAGATGGAGTGTAAACACACTCCATCCCTATATGTAAACCCCCATGTTTGATTTGATGTTGATTAATGTGAACCGTTCACAAAAAGGAGAAATAAATAACACCTGGACTGCAAGCAATCTCGAGAGGTATTCAGCAACCAGCACCCGCCCTTTTCAAACGACACACACACACACACACACACACACACACACACACACACACACACACACACACACACACACACACACACACACACACACACACACACACACACACACACACACACACACACACACACACACACACACACACACACACACACACACACACACACACACACACACACACACACACACACACACACAAAGGCAGATAGACTGGTTTGGTAGCAGATGCCGTTTTTGTGATTTTGTGCCCCCTATATTCGAAGTTGTGCATTACGCTTACGAGTAATTTGTGTTATTGACACTGACGTTATGGAATGAGATATCGACACTAATAACATTAGGTATCCACAGTTACTCTGTGAATACCTAATCCATAACATTTTGAGCTGATGTGTTTTCTACTTTTATTCTGGTCGTCTGTTTGAATGATTCCACAAATTCACCCCACTAACTGAAATGCTTCTTTCAAGTGATTCAATTTACCTCTTATTGCATAACGCCACGTCACTGAATGAAAAAAAAAAAAATATATATTTTTTTATATGTTGCCTGGGGGTTAGTATTCCCACATACCTACTAATCTGTAGTTTGTATGCTCAGCCTTTTACCTGTACATCACAAGCCCAGAGAGAGCGTCAGAGAGAGAGATGACGTGTAAATAATATATTTGGAGGAGGATATTAAATTAGTTATTATTCGTTACATGATTGTGATTTCAACTTCAGTGCTCAAATATGATCCACAGGTTTCTAGGTCTCCAGTTGACAATGAATGAAGAGGGAGAAAAAGGGGGTCCTACCCCTAAATCCACTCTGTCTGGGGAACATGGCCGCCAGAGTAAAGACCAGAGGTATAAGAGGAAGATCTCTAACTGCAGTGATGAATCATGAGACCTTTATTAGTCTAAGTAAAAGCTGCGTGTGTGTTGTATTGAAGCCCAGAGCAGCAGCAGAGAGCAGACTCCCCTGGACCCAGCTGTGTCTCCATGAAGAGTGACCGCTCTATGGATCATCCTGCTACGTTTAAAGATGGAAATCAGTCTATTGAGAAAAGGTAAGGATTAGGGCTGTAACGATACGCGGATCGAAACCGAAATCGCGACACTCAAAGCCACGAACCTGTCTCGCGGTGCGAGAAGGCAGAAGCGCGATACGCCCTTTCTAACTCTCCGGTCAAATTGTGAGATTGAAATTTGCTAATAATCGGTCAAAATAATAGTCTGCTCACACCGCTTCGCAAATTTGTCTGCGACGAAAGAATCGGGGCAAAATCGGGCTGAAATCGTGTAGTCTGAATGGGCCATTATAGGTCGGAATGAAGCGGCCACCGATTATTGACAGGATGGGTACTTTATTCTACCGGACTCGTTTGTTTCTTCACTAGACACACACACACACACACTACCGCTCGCTCGCTCTCCTCGCTTGTCCACTCACTCTCTGACGTCACTCACGCACACACAAACGCACTCTGCCATTCTCGCGCACACACATACACTACTCGTAACACTATGCCTCGTTATTGCGAATCAGACGTTCATGTTTTTTCCCATCTATTTGAAAGTTAGGCCATTAAACATGTTGCATTCTATACGGCCTGATTACGTCATTATTTAAGCTACATAGCGATGATAGGATATTTGACGGAAAACGAAACCTATGCAGGTCACTTTGACCGGCACTGTTTTTTCTAGCGTGAACGCGGGTTAGTGCTACCAAACTATTAGAATTACTATTATTTATTTGACAATTATTTATTTTATTTGTTAATATTTCCAAATGCGTAAGCCTAGACCACAAAACTAGTTGAGGGTTTTTGCCTACCTACAAGCATCCTCAAACTGCAACTTTAATTGTATTTTTTCTGTTCATTGTTCCAAAAAATTTGTTATTAAATGGTACATTAAGTTAATTGTTATACAAGTGTTGTTTAAATAAAATGCTTTTTAAATGTAAAAAAATCGTGGGATGTATCGAACCGTGGGCCAAAAATTGTGATACAAACCGAATCGTGAGTTGGTGTATCATTACAGCCCTAGTTAGGATTGATCAGAGATGATAAAAAAATGCAGCATCTATCAAACATTCATAATCCTGGTTCCTGTTCTTCTAGAAGAGTCCAGCAGCAGAGAGCAGACTCCCCTGGACCCAGCTGTGTCTCCATGAAGAGTGACCGCTCTATGGATCACCCTGCTACGTTTAAAGATGGAAATCAGTCGATTGAGAAAAGGTAAGGATTGGGGCTGTAACGATACGCGGATCGAAACAGAAATCGCGATATTCAAAGCCACAAACCTGTCTCACGGTGTGAGAAGGCAGAAGCGCGACATGACCTTTCTAACTCTCCGGTCAAATTGTCAGATTGAAATTTGCTAATAATCGGTCAAAATAATAGTCTGCTGACACCGCTCCTCTTATCGATGCCGTAAGTCTGTGACGAGATGCCCTCTCTGTGATGACAGCTCTCCGTGGCTACAGAGGATTGCATTTCTCCACAGCCTGCGAAGTCCTCATATGCAATATGAACGACATTTATCCAGAGTGGTCCAAGAGCGCAAAAATTGCCTGTGTGATCCTGTCTCTATTGTTATGTGTGTGATTTGACTGGCAGTTTGTCTGCTTATAGGTCGGAATGAAGCGGCCACCGATTATTGACAGGATGGGTACTTTATTCTACCGGACTCGTTAGTTTCTTCACTAGACACACACACACTACCGCTCGCTCTCCGTGCTCGTCTATTCACTCGCTGACGTCACTCATACACACACAAACGCGCACTGCCATTCTCGCGCACACACATACGCTACTCGTAACACTGTGCCTCGTTATTGCGAATCAGACGTTCATGTTTTTTCCCATCTATTTGAAAGTTAGGCTATTAAACAAGTTGCATTTTATACGGCCTGATTACGTCATTATTTAAGCTACATAGCGATAATAGGATATTTGACGGAAAACGAAACCTATGCAGGTCACTTTGACTGGCACCGTTGTTTCTAGCGACAACGCAGGTTAGTGCTACCAAACTATTAGAATTACTGTTATTTATTTGACATTAATGTTTCCAAATGCGTAAGCCTAGATCACAAAACTAGTTGAGGGTTTTTGCCTACCTGCAAGCATCCTCCAACTGCAATCTTTGGTTATTTATTCATTCATTTTGCTATACTTTAATAGTATTCTTTCTGTTCAAATCTGTTCAGTGTTCCAAATTATTTGTTACTAAATGGTTCATTAAGTTAATTGTTGTATAAGTGTTGTTTAAATAAAATGCTTTTTAAATTAAAAAAATTCGCGGGATGTTACCGAACCGTGGGCCAAAAATTGTGATACAAACCCAATCGTGAGTTGGTGTATCATTACAGCCCTAGTAAGGATTGATCAGAGATGATAAAAAAATGCAGCATCCATCAAACATTCATAATCCTGGTTCCTGTTCTTCTAGAAGAGTCCAGCAGCAGAGAGCAGACTCCCCTGGACCCAGCTGTGTCTCCATGAAGAGTGACCGCTCCATGGATCCCCCTGCTACGTTTAAAGATGGAAATCAGTCTATTGAGAAAAGGTAAGGATTAGGGCTGTAACGATACGCGGATCGAAACAGAAATCACGACACTCAAAGCCACAAACCTGTCTCGCGGTGTGAGAAGGCAGAAGCGCGACACGCCCTTTCTAACTCTCCGGTCAAATTGTCAGATTGAAATTTGCTAATAATCGGTCTGAATTATAGTCTGCTCACACCGCTTCCCTTATCGATGCTGTAAGTCTGTGACGAGATGCCCTCTCTGTGATGACAGCTCTCCGTGGCAACGGAGGATTGCATTTCTCCACATCCTGCGAAGTCCTCATATTCGATGTACTGAAGAAAGTACCGGAGCCTATAAAGGACTGTATAATTACCAACGGGATGTAATCTGACTCAAGGAATCTATAACCAAATAATATAATAAACCTGTGTACGTATTTAGCTAAGAGTGAGAGGAGACCAAAGCTACGTTTATCAATTTAATACCGACAATAAACTGCCCTAGAGATACACATTAAACACATTGCCATATAAACACTTCAATACACACTCACACTATACCTCCCCAATGCTGTACCCTCCCTTTAATCCAATCACACAGCCCGCACACACGCAGACAATCCGACCTGAGGCCCCTCGGTGGGCCTAACGAATGTCCTCGTGCTCGTAGTGCGGCGCCGCTGGGTCGTTGGTGCACTTGGAGTGGGGGAGGGGAGAGGGGGTGTGTCGAAACTGCCGGATACAAAGGGGGGCGTTGGAGAGGGGGGACACCTCCCTTGGTGTTGGGGTGAAGATCGGCGGTGCTGCCTGGTAGGGGGCTTGAACCCGCCTCACGAACCTCGTCTGGAACGAGGGAAACCAGCCTCTTCCTGGTTCCCATCTGGCGACTAGGCCGCGAGCACGTGCTCCTGGATAGCGCTCCTCCACGGGAAACGCTAGCGGGCGAACGGACGGCAAACGCACCTCTGTCTGCCGATACACCGTGCTGCCGACAGCACGAAACACCACGAGTATTCTAATTCGCTATAGTTCTCGACTTTACGTCCGCACCGTGCGGTTTCCAACTGCTGGTTACAATACAAAAAACCCTTCGCTAGTGGCCGACTACGCGAGACTGATTAATTGACTGCGCGAGTGACCGTATAACCAGTGGACTAAATCACTCCGCGCAGATAGGTCTCATTACAAACAAATACACAACATGCCCAAACTGACATAATAAAAGGGCAAACAAAGAAATGAGTAACACAATACCCCATTAACGTAAAATCAATTAGTACAGTATGATTTTACACAACAAATAAAATGCACATTTAATCCCTGCAAGTATGAACTATAATTGCCCTTATATGCAATTAAAGGGACGACAATATGAACATACGCAAACCTTCAGAACATGCGATATGAACGACATTTATCCAAAATGGTCCAAGCGCGCAAAAATAGCCTGTGTGATCCCCGTCTCTAGTGTCTTGTGTGCTTTGACCGGCAGTTGGTCTGCTTATAGGTCGGAATGAAGCGGCCACCGATTATTGACAGGATGGGTACTTTATTCTACCGGACTAGTTAGTTTCTTCACTAGACACACACACACAAACACACACACTACCGCTCGCTCTCCTCGCTTGTCCACTCACTCGCTGACATCACTCACACACACACACACGCACACTGATATTCTCGGGCACACACATACATTACTCGTAACACTATGCCTCGTTATTGCGAATCAGACATTCATGTTTTTTCCCATCTATTTGAAAATCAGGCTATTAAACATGTTGCATTCTATACGGCCTGATTACGTCATTATTTAAGCTACATAGCGATGATAGGATATTTGACGGAAAACGAAACCTATGCAGGTCACTTTGAACGGCACCGTTTTTTCTAGCGTGAACGCGGGTTAGTGCTACCAAATTATTAAAATTACTGTTATTTATTTGACATTAATTTTTCCAAATGCGTAAGCCTAGATCACAAAAATAATTGAGGGCCTTTGCCTACCTGCAAGCATCCTCCAACAGCAATCTTTGGTTATTTATTCATGCATTTTGCTATACTTTAATAGTATTTTTTCTGTTCAAATCTGTTCAGTGTTCCAAATTATTTGTTATTAAATTGTACATTAAGTTAATTGTTATACAAGTGTGGTTTGAATAAAATGCTTTTTAAATTAAAAAAAATCGTGGGTTGTATCGAACCGTGGGACAAAAATTGTGATACAAACCCAATTGTGAGATGGTGTATCATTACAGCCCTAGTTAGGATTGATCAGAGATGATAAAAAAATGCAGCATCTATCAAACATTCATAATCCTGGTTCCTGTTCTTCTAGAAGAGTCCAACAGCAGAGAGCAGACTCCACTGGACCCAGCTGGGTCTCCATGAAGAGTGACCGCTCTATGGATCACCCTGCTACGTTTAAAGATGGGAATCAGTCTATTGAGAAAAGGTAAGGATTAGGGCTGTAACGATACGCGGATCGAAACAGAAATCGCGACACTCAAAGCCACAAACCTGTCTCACGGTGCGAGAAGGCAGAAGCGCGACACGCCCTTTCTAACTCTCCGGTCAAATTGTCAGATTGAAATTTGCTAATAATCGGTCAAAATAATAGTCTGCTCACACCGCTTCTCTTATCGATGCCGTAAGTCTGCGACGAGATTCCCTCTCTGTGATGACAGATCTCCGTGGCTACGGAGGATTGCATTTCTCCACAGCCTGCGAAGTCCTCAAATGCGATATGAACGACATTTATCCAAAGTGGTCCAAGCGCGCAAAAATAGCCTGTGTGATCCCTGTCTCTAGTGTTTTGTGTGCTTTGACCGGCAGTTGGTCTGCTAATGGCCGGTTTAGACTACACGATCCTCAGATATTCCTCCACGATTTAACATTTCACACTATACGATCTCAGAGCCAGGAAATCGGGCCTTGTCTCGTCGTAAGACTGGCCACACTACAAGATTCGAGGGTGCGATGCTCTCTACTTTGTATCATTCACGTTTGCAAGATATTTTGAAAATCTAAGATTTAGAACTAACGTAAATGCTTTTTACATTTTGGTCATAAAGGTTCCAGTAGTTTTTATATCTGCTCAATGCGGCAATTCCTCACAGTAGTTGCGTTGCGCGTGACATGAACTATACAAAGTAGACGCAGCAACAACGTAGCCTAGCAACAAAGCGTCAACAATGGATCTCGAGTACCTAGCACTAGGCATTATGCTGGCGGTCCTCTGCACAGAGACGGAAAGGAACAAAAAGAAGAAAAGATTGTGGACTCGTTCTTGGGTTGAAAATGCAGGGCCGTTGCTGCCACATTTCCACCAAAGTTGTCTCCATTATATTGCTCCATTTTCTATCATTTTCTTTATTAGCATTCTTTTTGTTATTGATCGTATACATTTTTGCAGTAGTTACTCCTACTCAGCGTAGTGCAGTGAAGTCAGTTGGTAAACACTGCGTGTGAGCTCCAGCTGTTCGCGGGCTTCCCTCACGCAACTGGGGGCGTGGTTCCCTCATGTCAACAATGGATACGTCATGCGATTCCCCAAAAAATTCTGACATGCCAATCTTTTCGTCGTGGGGTTTTCGAACGTCGCAGACGAAATCATCGCAGATCGCAAGCATGTCACATTACAAGACCTCGTCTCGTCGCCGACCCGTCAAAATGGTGTACGATTCGCAAATTTGTCTGCGACAAAAGAATCGGGGCAAAATCGGGCTGAAATCGTGTAGTCTGAACGGGCCATTATAGGTCGGAATGAAGCGGCCACCGATTATTGACAGGATGGGTACTTTATTCTACCGGACTCGTTTGTTTCTTCACTAGACACACACACACACACACTACCGCTCGCTCGCTCTCCTCGCTTGTCCACTCACTCTCTGACGTCACTCACACACACACAAACGCGCTCTGCCATCCTCGCGCACACGCATACGCGACTCGTAACACTATGCCTCGTTATTGCGAATCAGACGTTCATGTTTTTTCCCATCTATTTGAAAGTTAGGCCATTAAACATGTTGCATTCTATACGGCCTGATTACGTCATTATTTAAGCTACATAGCGATGATAGGATATTTGACGGAAAACTAAACCTATGCAGGTCACTTTGACTGGCACCGTTGTTTCTAGCGACAACGCAGGTTAGTGCTAACAAACTATTAGAATTACTGTTCTTTATTTGACATTAATGTTTCCAAATGCGTAAGCCTAGACCACAATACTAGTTGAGGGTTTTTGCCTACCTGCAAGCAACCTCCAACTGCAATCTTTGGTTATTTATTCATTCATTTTGCTATACTTTAATAGTATTCATTCTGTTCAAATCTGTTCAGGGTTCCAAATTATTTGTTAATAAATGGTTCATTAAGTTAATTGTTGTATAAGTGTTGTTTAAATAAAATTATTTTTAAATAAAAAAAAATCGTGGGATGTTATCGAACCGTGGGCCAAAAATTGTGATACAAACCCAATCGTGAGTTGGTTTATCATAACAACCCTAGTTAGGATTGATCAGAGATGATAAAAAAATGCAGCATCTATCAAACATTCATAATCCTGGTTCCTGTTCTTCTAGAAGAGTCCAGCAGCAGAGAGCAGACTCCCCTGGACCCAGCTGTGTCTCCATGAAGAGTGACCGCTCTATGGATCACCCTGCTACGTTTGAAGATGGAAATCAGTCTATTGAGAAAAGGTAAGGATTAGGGCTGTAACGATACGCAGATCGAAACAGAAATCGCGACACTCAAAGCCACGAACCTGTCTCGCGGTGCGAGAAGGCAGAAGCGCGTCATGACCTTTCTAACTCTCCGGTCAAATTGTCAGATTGAAATTTGCTAATAATCGGTCAAAATAATAGTCTTCTCACACCGCTCCTCCTATCGATGCCGTAAGTCTTCGACGAGATTCCCTCTCTGTGATGACAGCTCTCCGTGGCTACGGAGGATTGCATTTCTCCACAGCCTGGGAAGTCCTCATATGCGATATGGACGACATTTATCCAAAGTGGTCCAAGCGCAAAAATAGCCTGTGTGATCCCTGTCTCTAGTGTCTTGTGTGCTTTGACCGGCAGTCGGTCTGCTTACAGGTCGGAATGAAGCGGCCACCGATTATTGACAGGATGGGTACTTCATTCTACCGGACACGTTTGTTTCTTCACTAGACACACACACACACGCTACCGCTCGCTCTCCGTGCTCGTCCACTCACTCGCTGACGTCACTCAAACACACACAAACGCACACTGCCATTCTCGCGCACACACATACGCTGCTCGTAACACTATGCCTCGTTATTGCGAATCAGACGTTCATGTTTTTTCCCATCTATTTGAAAGTTAGGCCATTAAACAAGTTGCATTTTACACAGCCTGATTACGTCATTATTTAAGCTACATGGCGATGTTAGGATATTTGACGGAAAACGAAACCTATGCAGGTCACTTTGACCGGTGTGGGTACCAGATTGACTCGGCTGCCAGATCGACTCGGGGTCCTGCGCTTACAGATGACGTATCGACACTTGACGTATCGACACAAGCCAACAGACAAAACCCAGAAGGGTTGTTTATGAACGGGGCTCAATCATGGACTTAAAAAGAAGGCTCAATCCGCTTTGGTTTTGATTTCATTGAACGCAGACCGTTCTTTCGCACAAACAAAGCCATTGGAAACGCGTCTAAAAGCACTGATGAATGCATATGTAACCCAGTTCCTGTTAGGGACTCTTATTCTGAAGGAGGAGAACGGAAGTGTCTGCGTGTGGGTCGCTGTTTTGACTCTGTTGGGAGCGCTGGAAATAAAGTGGATCGCCCCGTTCAGTGAATGGAGTTAACCCATTCTTCTTTTATAGACAACCCAAGTATAGGCAACAATAATTTGTACATTCGATTATTATTCATAGATTAGAAAACAAAAGGAGATGGTTAATACTTGGGAATAACATGGGAATGAATGAAACGCGCATGCGCATTTATAAGACAGCGCTTACAGGAAGTGAGTCATTATTGCGCATCTAGGACCCCGAGTCGATCTGACAATGGCACCGTTGTTTCTAGCGACAACGCAGGTTAGTGCTACCAAACTATTAGAATTAGAATTATTTATTTGACATTAATATTTCCAAACACGTAAGCCTAAACCACAAAACTAGTTGAGGGTTTTTGCCTACCTGCAAGCATCCTCCAACTGCAATCTTTGGTTATTTATTCATTCATTTTGCTATGCTTTAATATTATTCTTTCTGTTCAAACCTGTTCAGTGTTCCAAATTATTCGCTACTAAATGGTACATTAAGTTAATTGTTATGAGTGTTATTTCAATAAAATGCTTTTTTTAAAAAAAAAAATGGTGGGATGTTACCGAACCGTGGGCCAAAAATTGTGATACAAACCCAATCGTGAGTTGGTGTATCATTAAAGCCCCAGTTAGGATTGATCAGAGATGACAAAAAGAATGCAGCATCTATCAAACATTCATAATCCTGGTTCCTGTTCTTCTAGAAGAGTCCATCAGCAGAGAGCAGACTCCCCTGGACCCAGCTGTGTCTCCATGAAGAGTGACCGCTTTATGGATCACCCTGCTACGTTTAAAGATGGAAATCAGTCGATTGAGAAAAGGTAAGGATTAGGGCTGTAACGATACGCGTATCGAAACAGAAATCGCGACACTCAAAGCCAGGAACCTGTCTCACGGTGCGAGAAGGCAGAGGCGCGACACACCCTTTCTAACTCTCCGGTCAAATTGTCAGATTGAAATTTGCTAATAATCGGTCTGAATAATAGTCTGCTGACACCGCTCCTCTTATCGATGCCGTAAGTCTGTGACGAGATGCCCTCTCTGTGATGACAGCTCTCCGTGGCTACGGAGGATTGCATTTCTCTAGAGCCTGCGAAGTCCTCATATGCGACATGAACGACATTTATCCAGAGTGGTCCAAGCGCGCAAAAATAGCCTGCGTGATCCCTGTCTCTAGTGTCTTGTGTGATTTGACTGGCAGTTTGTCTGCTTATAGGTCGGAATGAAGCGGCCACCGATTATTGACAGGATGGGTACTTTATTCTACCGGACTCGTTCGTTTCTTCACTAGACACACACACACAAACACACACACACACACACACACACACACACACACACACACACACACACACACACACACACACACACACACACACACTACCGCTCGCTCTCCTCGCTTGTCCACTCACTTGCTGACGTCACTCACACACACACACTTACGCACACTGCCATTCTCGCACACACACATACGCTACTCGTAACACAATGCCTCGTTATTTCAAATCAGACGCTCTATGTTTTTTTTTTTTTTTTTGATGTTTTTTCCCATCTATTTGAAAGTTAGGCTATTAAACATGTTACATTCCTTACGGCCTGATTATGTCATTATTTAAGCTACTTAGCGATAATAGGATATTTGACGGAAAACTAAACCTATGCAGGTCACTTTGACCGGTACCATTTTTTGTAGTGAGAACGTGGGTTAGTGCTACCAAACTATTCAAATCACTATTAATTATTTGACATCAATGTTACTAAATACGTAAGCCTAAACCACAAAAATAGTTGAGGGTTTTGCCTACCTGCAAGCATCCTCCAACTGCAATTTTTGGTTATTTATTTATTCATTTTGCTATACTTTAATAGTATTCTTTCTATTCAGGGTTCCAAATTATTTGTTAATAAATGGTTCATTAAGTTAATTGTTATACAAGTGTTGTTTAAATAAAATTATTTTTTAATTAAAATAAATCATGGGATGTTACCGAACCGTGGGCCAAAAATTGTGATACAAACCCAATCGTGAGTTGGTGTATCATTACCGCCCTAGTAAGGATTGATCAGAGATGATAAATAATGCAGCGTCTATCAAACATTCATAATTCTGGTTCCTGTTCTTCTAGAAGAGTCCAACAGCAGAGAGCATACTCCCCTGGACCCAGCTGTGTCTCCATGAAGAGTGACCACTCCATGGATCATCCTGCTACGTTTAAAGATCGAAATCAGTCTTTTGAGATGAGGTAAGGATTAGGGCTGTAACGATACGCGTATCGAAACAGAAACCGCGAAACTCAAAGCCACGAACCTGTCTCGCTGTGCGAGAAGGCAGAAGCGCGACACGCCCTTTCTAACTCTCCGGTCAAATTGTCAGATTGAAATTTGATAATAATCTGTCTGATAATAGTCTGCTGACACCGCTCCTCCTATCGATGCCGTAAGTCTGTGACGAGATGCCGTCTCTGTGATGACAGCTCTCCGTGGCTACGGAGGATTGCATTTCTCCACAGCCTGCAAAGTCCTCATATGCGATATGAACGACATTTATCCAGAGTGGTCCAAGCGCGCAAAAATAGCCTGTGTGATCCCTGTCTCTAGTGTTTTGTGTGATTTGAACGGCAGTTTGTCTGCTTATAGGTCGGAATGAAGCGGCCACCGATTATTTACAGGATGGGTACTTTATTGTACCGGACTCGTTTGTTTCTTCACTAGACACACACACACACACACACACACTACCGCTCGCTCTCCTCGCTTGTCCACTCACTCGCTGACGTCACTCACACGCACACACTCACACTGCCATTCTCGCGCACACACATACGCTACTCGTAATACTATACCTCGTTATTGCGAATCAGACGCTCATGTTTTTTCCCATCTATTTGAAAGTTAGGCTATTAAACATGTTGCATTCTATACGGCCCGATTACTTCATTATTTAAGCTACATAGCGATGATAGGATATTTGACGGAAAACTAAACCTATGCAGGTCACTTTGACCGGCACCGTTTTTTCTGGCGTGAACGCGGGTTAGTGCTACCAAATTATTAAAATTACTGTTATTTATTTGACATTAATTTCTCCAAATGCGTAAGCCTAGATCACAAAACTAGTTGAGGGCTTTTGCCAACCTGCAAGCATCCTCAAACTGCAATTTTTGGTTATTTATTTATAGCTATACTTTAATAGTATTCTTTCTGTTCAGGGTTCCAAATTATTTGTTAATAAATGGTTCATTAAGTTAATTGTTGTATAAGTGTTGTTTAAATTAAATTATTTTTAAATTAATAAAAATCGTGTGATGTTACCGAACCGTGGGCCAAAAATTGTGATACAAACCCAATCGTGAGTTGGTGTATCATTACAGCCCTAGTAAGGATTGATCAGAGATGATATAAAAATGCAGCATCTATCAAACATTCATAATCCTGGTTCCTTTTCTTCTAGAAGAGTCCAGCAGCAGAGAGCAGACTCCCCTGGACCCAGCTGTGTCTCCATGAAGAGTGACCGCTCCATGGATCACCCTGCTACGTTTAAAGATGGAAATCAGTCTATTGAGAAAAGGTAAGGATTAGGGCTGTAACGATACGCGGATCGAAACAGAAATCGCGACACTCAAAGCCAGGAACCTGTCTCGCGGTGTGAGAAGGCAGAAGCGCGACACGCCCTTTCTAACTCTCCGGTCAAATTGTCCGATTGAAATTTGCTAATAACCTGTCTAAATAATAGTCTGCTGACAGCGCTTCTCTTATCGATGCCGTAAGTCTGTGACGAGATGCCCTCTCTGTGATGACAGCTCTCCGTGGCTACGGAGGATTGCATTTCTCCACAGCCTGGGAAGTCCTCATATGCAATATGAACGACATTTATCCAGAGTGGTCCAAGCGCGCAAAAATAGCCTGTGTGATCCCTGTCTCTAGTGTCTTGTGTGATTTGACTGGCAGTTGGTCAGTTTACAGGTCAGAATGAAGCGGCCACCGATTATTGACAGGATGGGTACTTTATTCTACCGGACACGTTCGTTTATTCACTAGACACGCACACACACACACTACCGCTCGCTCTCCTCGCTTGTCCACTCACTCTCTGACGTCACTCACACACACACAAACGCGCTCTGCCATTCTCGCGCACACGCATACGCTACTCGTAACACTATGCCTCGTTATTGCGAATCAGACGTTCATGTTTTTTCCCATCTATTTGAAAGTTAGGCTATTAAACATTTTGCATTCTTTACGGCCTGATTACGTCATTATTTAAGCTACATAGCGATAATAGGATATTTGACGGAAAACGAAACCTATGCAGGTCACTTTGACCGGTACCGTTGTTTCTAGCGTGAACGCGGGTTAGTGCTACCAAACTATTCAAATCACTATTAATTATTTGACATCAATGTTTCCAAATGCGTAAGCCTAAACCACAAAACTGGTTGAGGGTTTTGCCAACCTGCAAGCATCCTCAAACTGCAATTTTTGGTTATTTATTTATTCATTTTGCTATACATTAATAGTATTCTTTCTGTTCAGGGTTCCAAATTATTTGTTAATAAATGGTTCATTAAGTTAATTGTTGTATAAGTGTTGTTTAAATAAAATTATTTTTAAATAAAAAAAAATCGTGGGATGTTATCGAACCGTGGGCCAAAAATTGTGATACAAACCCAATCGTGAGTTGGTGTATCATTACAGCCCTAGTAAGGATTGATCAGAGATGATAAAAAATGCAGCATCTATCAAACATTCATAATCCTGGTTCCTTTTCTTCTTGAAGATTCAAAAAGCAGAGAGCAGACTCCCCTGGACCCAGCTGTGTCTCCATGAAGAGTGACCGCTCCATGGATCATCCTGCTACGTTTAAAGATGGAAATCAGTCTATTGAGAAAAGGTAAGGATTAGGGCTGTGACGATACGCGGATCGAAACAGAAATCGCGACACTCAAAGCCACGAACCTGTCTCGCGGTGTGAGAAGGCAGAAGCGCGACACGCCCTTTCTAACTCTCCGGTCAAATTGTCCGATTGAAATTTGCTAATAATCGGTCTGAATAATAGTCTGCTGACACCGCTTCTCTTATCGATGCCGTAAGTCTTCGACGAGATTCCCTCTCTGTGATGACAGCTCTCCGTGGCTACGGAGGATTGCATTTCTCCACAGCCTGCGAAGTCCTCAAATGCGATATGAACGACATTTATCCAAAGTGTTTCAAGCGCGCAAAAATAGCCTGTGTGATCCCTGTCTCTAGTGTTTTGTGTGCTTTGACCGGCAGTTGGTCTGCTAATGTCCGGTTCAGACTACACGATCCTCAGATATTCCTCCACGATTTAACATGTCACACTATACGATCTCAGAGCCAGGAAATCGGGCCTTGTCTCGTCGTAAGACTGGCCACACTACAAGATTCAAGGGTGCGATGCTCTCTACTTTGTATCATTCACGTTTGCAAGATATTTTGAAAATCTAAGATTTTGAACTAACATAAATGCTTTTTACATTTTGGTCATAAAGGTTCCAGTAGTTTTTATATCTGCTCAATGCGGCAATTCCTCACAGTAGTTGCGTTGCGCGTGACATGAACTATACAAAGTAGACGCAGCAACAACGTAGCCTAGCAACAAAGCGTCAACAATGGATCCCGAGTACCTAGCACTAGGCATTATGCTGGCGGTCCTCTGCACAGAGACGGAAAGGAACAAAAAGAAGAAAAGATTGTGGACTCGTTCTTGGGTTGAAAATGCAGGGCCGTTGCTGCCACATTTCCACCAAAGTTGTCTCCATTATATTGCTCCATTTTCTATCATTTTCTTTATTAGCATTCTTCTTGTTATTGATCGCATTAATTTTTGCAGTAGTTACTCCTACTCAGCGTAGTGCAGTGAAGTCAGTTGGTAAACACTGCGCGTGAGCTCCAGCTGTTCGCGGGCTTCCCTCACGCAACTGGGGGCGTGGTTCCCTCATGTCAACAATGGATACGTCATGCGATTCCCCAAAAAATTCTGACATGCCAATCTTTTCGTCGTGGGGTTTTCGAACATCGCAGACGAAATCATCGCAGATCGCAAGCATGTCACATTACAAGACCTCGTCTCGTCGCCGACCCGTCAAAATGGTGTACGATTCGCAAATTTGTCTGCGACAAAAGAATCGGGGCAAAATCGGGCTGAAATCGTGTAGTCTGAACGGGCCATTATAGGTCGGAATGAAGCGGCCACCGATTATTGACAGGATGGGTACTTTATTCTACCGGACTCGTTTGTTTCTTCACTAGACACACACACACACACACTACCGCTCGCTCTCCTCGCTTGTCCACTCACTCTCTGACGTCACTCAGACACACACAAACGCGCTCTGCCATTCTCGCATACACACATACGCTACTCCTAACACTATGCCTCGTTATTGCGAATCAGACGTTCATGTTTTTTCCCATCTATTTGAAAGTTAGGCTATTAAACATGTTGCATTCTATACGGCCTGATTACGTCATTATTTAAGCTGCATAGCGATGATAGGATATTTGACGGAAAACTAAACCTATGCAGGTCACTTTGACTGGCACCGTTGTTTCTAGCGACAACGCAGGTTAGTGCTAACAAACTATTAGAATTACTGTTATTTATTTGACATTAATGTTTCAAAATGCGTAAGCCTAGACCACAATACTAGTTGAGGGTTTTTGCCTACCTGCAAGCATCCTCCAACTGCAATCTTTGGTTATTTATTCATTCATTTTGCTATACTTTAATAGTATTCATTCTGTTCAAATCTGTTCAGGGTTCCAAATTATTTGTTATTAAATGGTACATTAAGTTCATTGTTATATAAGTGTTGTTGAAATAAAATGCTTTTTAAATTTAAAAAAATTTTGGGATGTTACCGAACCGTGGGCCAAAAATTGTGATACAAACCAATCGTGAGTTGGTGTATCATTACAGCCCTAGTAAGGATTGATCAGAGATGATATAAAAATGCAGCATCTATCAAACATTCATAATCCTGGTTCCTTTTCTTCTAGAAGAGTCCAGCAGCAGAGAGCAGACTCCCCTGGACCCAGCTGTGTCTCCATGAAGAGTGACCGCTCCATGGATCACCCTGCTACGTTTAAAGA
Organism: Gadus macrocephalus; assembly: GCF_031168955.1. Classification (NCBI taxonomy): domain Eukaryota; kingdom Metazoa; phylum Chordata; class Actinopteri; order Gadiformes; family Gadidae; genus Gadus; species Gadus macrocephalus. The sequence goes on from NC_082385.1 coordinate 32,589,426, forward strand.
TGGAAATCAGTCTATTGAGAAAAGGTAAGGATTAGGGCTGTAACGATACGCGGATCGAAACAGAAATCGCGACACTCAAAGCCAGGAACCTGTCTCGCGGTGTGAGAAGGCAGAAGCGCGACACGCCCTTTCTAACTCTCCGGTCAAATTGTCCGATTGAAATTTGCTAATAACCTGTCTAAATAATAGTCTGCTGACAGCGCTTCTCTTATCGATGCCGTAAGTCTGTGACGAGATGCCCTCTCTGTGATGACAGCTCTCCGTGGCTACGGAGGATTGCATTTCTCCACAGCCTGGGAAGTCCTCATATGCAATATGAACGACATTTATCCAGAGTGGTCCAAGCGCGCAAAAATAGCCTGTGTGATCCCTGTCTCTAGTGTCTTGTGTGATTTTACTGGCAGTTGGTCAGTTTACAGGTCGGAATGAAGCGGCCACCGATTATTGACAGGATGGGTACTTTATTCTACCGGACTCGTTCGTTTCCTCACTAGACACACACACACACCAGAGTTCCCGTTGTCCGGTAATTACCGGTCTTTGACCGGAAAAAAATGAGGAGGACCGAAAATTCTAAATGTCTCCGGTCAGAATGACCGATTGGAAATAAGGCCCCGTCCACACGGAGCCGAAACGGGCGAAAACGATCCGGTTTCCTTTTATGCTTAATGTTCAAGGCGCTGGTTCTCCACAGAAAAAAGTGGTGCGCATCAACCCTGCGCTCATACAGCATGCGCGCTGTATACAAACAACTAGTCACGAGGAGATTCAACCATTGAGCAGAACAAAATTGAGCAGGTCCTATGTTCCCGGTTTTCCCCAAAAAGGTTCCTATATTCCCCTGTAGCCATACATACCGGGGAGCATAGGACCCTTTTTGGGAAAAGCGGGGTCCTATGTTCCCCGCAATCTATCAATCTTTAAAAATATTTAAACTTTGACGCGGCATTCGCGTAATGACAGCCAATCGGCGTTCAACAGATTGACATGTCTAACGTAACAGCCAATCAGCGTTCAACCGGCCAACTCAGTGCAGTGCAGTCCGGGGTGAACTGCAGCATGGAGGAGAAAGTGATTGTTGCCGTTTGCGACTCCCGGAGCTCTTTATATAATAGTATATAATATAATAGTATAATAATATCTCGGCCAAAAGCTCTGTGCTCCTCCGGATGGCCGTAACGCGGGGAGCGGGAACATAGGACTCGGGGAACATAGACACGCTCCCCTATAGACTACCGTAGGTTTATGAACTAAACGGCGGCAAGCTAGCGAAAGCCGGCGGCAAGCTTTGTGGAGCACCGGTATTTAACAACCATGGCGAATCAAAATATGATCACACACTTCTTCTTCTTTATATAGCCTGCCTATCAATTTTTTTTAAGTGCAATAAACACGGACAATATCCGACCGTTTTTATTCCAATTTGACCGGTAAAATAAAACCTTCCCGGTCACATGACCGGCACCAATTTCTTCTAGCGGAAACACTGACACACACACACACTACCGCTCGCTCTCCTCGCTTGTCCACTCACTCTCTGACGTCACTCAGACACACACAAACGCGCTCTGCCATTCTCGCATACACACATACGCTACTCCTAACACTATGCCTCGTTATTGCGAATCAGACGTTCATGTTTTTTCCCATCTATTTGAAAGTTAGGCTATTAAACATGTTGCATTCTATACGGCCTGATTACGTCATTATTTAAGCTGCATAGCGATAATAGGATATTTGACGGAAAACTAAACCTATGCAGGTCACTTTGACTGGCACCGTTGTTTCTAGCGACAACGCAGGTTAGTGCTAACAAACTATTAGAATTACTGTTATTTATTTGACATTAATGTTTCCAAATGCGTAAGCCTAGACCACAATACTAGTTGAGGGTTTTTGCCTACCTGCAAGCAACCTCCAACTGCAATCTTTGGTTATTTATTCATTCATTTTGCTATACTTTACTAGTATTCATTCTGTTCAAATCTGTTCAGGGTTCCAAATTATTTGTTATTAAATGGTACATTAAGTTCATTGTTATATAAGTGTTGTTTAAATAAAATTATTTTTAAATTAAAAAAAATCGTGGGATGTTACCGAACCGTGGGCCAAAAATGTTGATACAAACCCAATCGTGAGTTGGTGTATCATTAAAACCCTAGTAAGGATTGATCAGAGATGATATAAAAATGCAGCATCTATCAAACATTCATAATCCTGGTTCCTTTTCTTCTAGAAGAGTCCAGCAGCAGAGAGCAGACTCCCCTGGACCCAGCTGTGTCTCCATGAAGAGTGACCGCTCCATGGATCACCCTGCTACGTTTAAAGATGGAAATCAGTCTATTGAGAAAAGGTAAGGATTAGGGCTGTAACGATACGCGGATCGAAACAGAAATCGCGACACTCAAAGCCAGGAACCTGTCTCGCGGTGTGAGAAGGCAGAAGCGCGACACGCCCTTTCTAACTCTCCGGTCAAATTGTCCGATTGAAATTTGCTAATAACCTGTCTAAATAATAGTCTGCTGACAGCGCTTCTCTTATCGATGCCGTAAGTCTGTGACGAGATGCCCTCTCTGTGATGACAGCTCTCCGTGGCTACGGAGGATTGCATTTCTCCACAGCCTGGGAAGTCCTCATATGCAATATGAACGACATTTATCCAGAGTGGTCCAAGCGCGCAAAAATAGCCTGTGTGATCCCTGTCTCTAGTGTCTTGTGTGATTTTACTGGCAGTTGGTCAGTTTACAGGTCGGAATGAAGCGGCCACCGATTATTGACAGGATGGGTACTTTATTCTACCGGACTCGTTCGTTTCCTCACTAGACACACACACACACCAGAGTTCCCGTTGTCCGGTAATTACCGGTCTTTGACCGGAAAAAAATGAGGAGGACCGAAAATTCTAAATGTCTCCGGTCAGAATGACCGATTGGAAATAAGGCCCCGTCCACACGGAGCCGAAACGGGCGAAAACGATCCGGTTTCCTTTTATGCTTAATGTTCAAGGCGCTGGTTCTCCACAGAAAAAAGTGGTGCGCATCAACCCTGCGCTCATACAGCATGCGCGCTGTATACAAACAACTAGTCACGAGGAGATTCAACCATTGAGCAGAACAAAATTGAGCAGGTCCTATGTTCCCGGTTTTCCCCAAAAAGGTTCCTATATTCCCCTGTAGCCATACATACCGGGGAGCATAGGACCCTTTTTGGGAAAAGCGGGGTCCTATGTTCCCCGCAATCTATCAATCTTTAAAAATATTTAAACTTTGACGCGGCATTCGCGTAATGACAGCCAATCGGCGTTCAACAGATTGACATGTCTAACGTAACAGCCAATCAGCGTTCAACCGGCCAACTCAGTGCAGTGCAGTCCGGGGTGAACTGCAGCATGGAGGAGAAAGTGATTGTTGCCGTTTGCGACTCCCGGAGCTCTTTATATAATAGTATATAATATAATAGTATAATAATATCTCGGCCAAAAGCTCTGTGCTCCTCCGGATGGCCGTAACGCGGGGAGCGGGAACATAGGACTCGGGGAACATAGACACGCTCCCCTATAGACTACCGTAGGTTTATGAACTAAACGGCGGCAAGCTAGCGAAAGCCGGCGGCAAGCTTTGTGGAGCACCGGTATTTAACAACCATGGCGAATCAAAATATGATCACACACTTCTTCTTCTTTATATAGCCTGCCTATCAATTTTTTTTAAGTGCAATAAACACGGACAATATCCGACCGTTTTTATTCCAATTTGACCGGTAAAATAAAACCTTCCCGGTCACATGACCGGCACCAATTTCTTCTAGCGGAAACACTGACACACACACACACTACCGCTCGCTCTCCTCGCTTGTCCACTCACTCTCTGACGTCACTCAGACACACACAAACGCGCTCTGCCATTCTCGCATACACACATACGCTACTCCTAACACTATGCCTCGTTATTGCGAATCAGACGTTCATGTTTTTTCCCATCTATTTGAAAGTTAGGCTATTAAACATGTTGCATTCTATACGGCCTGATTACGTCATTATTTAAGCTGCATAGCGATGATAGGATATTTGACGGAAAACTAAACCTATGCAGGTCACTTTGACTGGCACCGTTGTTTCTAGCGACAACGCAGGTTAGTGCTAACAAACTATTAGAATTACTGTTATTTATTTGACATTAATGTTTCCAAATGCGTAAGCCTAGACCACAATACTAGTTGAGGGTTTTTGCCTACCTGCAAGCAACCTCCAACTGCAATCTTTGGTTATTTATTCATTCATTTTGCTATACTTTACTAGTATTCATTCTGTTCAAATCTGTTCAGGGTTCCAAATTATTTGTTATTAAATGGTACATTAAGTTCATTGTTATATAAGTGTTGTTTAAATAAAATTATTTTTAAATTAAAAAAAATCGTGGGATGTTACCGAACCGTGGGACAAAAATGTTGATACAAACCCAATCGTGAGTTGGTGTATCATTAAAACCCTAGTAAGGATTGATCAGAGATGATAAAAAAGGCAGCATCTATCAAACATTCATAATCCTGGTTCCTGTTCTTCTAGAAGAGTCCATCAGCAGAGAGCAGACTCCCCTGGACCCAGCTGTGTCTCCATGAAGAGTGACCGCTCTATGGATCACCCTGCTACGTTTAAAGATGGAAATCAGTCGATTGAGAAAAGGTAAGGATTAGGGCTGTAACGATACGCGGATCGAAACAGAAATCGCGACACTCAAAGCCAGGAACCTGTCTCACGGTGCGAGAAGGCAGAGGCGCGACACGCCCTTTCTAACTCTCCGGTCAAATTGTCAGATTGAAATTTGCTAATAATCGGTCTGAATAATAGTCTGCTGACACCGCTCCTCTTATCGATGCCGTAAGTCTGTGACGAGATGCCCTCTCTGTGATGACAGCTCTCCGTGGCTACGGAGGATTGCATTTCTCCACATTCTGCGAAGTCCTCATATGCAATATGAACGACATTTATCCAGAGTGGTCCAAGCGCGCAGAAATAGCCTGTGTGATCCCTGTCTCTAGTGTCTTGTGTGCTTTGACCGGCAGTTGGTCAGTTTACAGGTCGGAATGAAGCGGCCACCGATTATTGACAGGATGGGTACTTTATTCTACCGGACTCGTTTGTTTCTTCAATAGACACACATACACACGCTACCGCTCGCTCTCCGTGCTCGTCTATTCACTCACTGACGTCACTTATACACACACAAACGCGCACTGCCATTCTCGCACACACACATACGCTACTCGTAACACTATGCCTCGTTATTGCGAATCAGACGTTCATGTTTTTTCCCATCTATTTGAAAGTTAGGCCATTTAACATGTTGCCTTCAATACGGCCTGATTACGTCATTATTTAAGCTACATAGCGATAATAGGATATTTGACGGAAAACAAAACCTATGCAGGTCACTTTGACTGGCACCGTTGTTTCTAGCGACAACGCAGGTTAGTGCTACCAAACTATTAGAATTACTATTATTTATTTGACATTAATGTTTCCAAATGCGTAAGCCTAGACCACAATACTAGTTGAGGGTTTTTGCCTACCTGCAAGCATCCTCCAACTGCAATCTTTGGTTATTTATTTATTCATTTTGCTATACTTTAATAGTATTCTTTCTGTTCAAACCTGTTCAGTGTTCCAAATTATTTGTTATTAAATGGTACATTAAGTTAATTGTTATATGAGTGTTGTTTAAATAAAATGCTTTTTAAATTAAAAAAAATCGTGGGTTGTATCGAACCGTGGGCCAAAAATTGTGATACAAACCAAATCGTGAGTTGGTGTATCATTACAGCCCTAGTAAGGAGTGATCAGAGGTGATAAAAAAATGCAGCATCCATCAAACATTCATAATCCTGGTTCCTGTTCTTCTAGAAGAGTCCAGCAGCAGAGAGCAGACTCCCCTGGACCCAGCTGTGTCTCCCTGAAGAGTGACCGCTCCATGGATCACCCTGCTACGTTTAAAGATGGAAATCAGTCTATTGAGAAAAGGTAAGGATTAGGGCTGTAACGATACGCGGATCGAAACAGAAATCGCGACACTCAAAGCCAGGAACCTGTCTCGCGGTGTGAGAAGGCAGAAGCGCGACACGCCCTTTCTAACTCTGGTCAAATTGTCAGATTGAAATTTGCTAATAATCGGTCAAAATAATAGTCTGCTCACACCGCTCCCCCTATCGATGCCGTATGTCTGCGACGAGATGCCGTCTCTGTGATGACAGCTCTCCGTGGCTACGGAGGATTGCATTTCTCCACAGCCTGCGAAGTCCTCATATGCAATATGAACGACATTTATCCAAAATGGTCCAAGAGCGCAAAAATAGCCTGTGTGATCCCTGTCTCTGGTGTTTTGTGTGATTTGACCGGAAGCTGGTCTGCTTATAGGTCGAAATGAAGTGGACATCGATTATTGACAGGATGGGTACTTTATTGTACCGGACTCGTTCGTTTCTTCACTAGACACACACACACAAACACACACACTACCGCTCGCTCTCCTCGCTTGTCCACTCACTCGCTGACGTCACTCACACACACACACATGCACACTGCTATTCTCGCGCACACACATACGCTACTCGTAATACTATGCCTCGTTATTGCGAATCAGACGTTCATGATTTTTCCCATATATTTGTAAGTTAGGCTATTAAACATGTTGCATTTTACTCAGCCTGATTACGTCATTATTTAAGATACATAGCGATAATAAGATATTTTACGGAAAACTAAACCTATGCAGGTCACTTTAACCGGCATTGTTGTTTCTAGCGTGAACGCGGGTTAGTGCTACCAAATTATTAGAATTACAGTTATTTATTCAACATTAATATTTCCAAATGCGTAAGCCTAGATCACAAAACTAGTTGAGGGTTTTTGCCAACTGCAATCCTTGGTTATTTATTTATATATATCATTTTGCTATACTTTAATAGTATTCATTCTGTTCAAATCTGTTCAGTGTTCCAAATTATTTGTTATTAAATGGTACATTAAGTTAATTGTTATACAAGTGTTGTTTAAATAAAATGCTTTTTAAATTAAAAGAAATCGTGGGATGTATCGAACCGTGGGCCAAAAATTGTGTTACAAACCGAATCGTGAGTTGGTGTATCATTACAGCCCTAGTTAGGATTGATCAGAGATGATAAAAAAATGCAGTATCTATCATACATGGATATTCTTGGTTCCTGTTCTTTTATAAGAGTCCAGCAGCAGAGAGCAGAGTCCCCTGGACCCAGCTGTGTCTCCATGAAGAGTGACCACTACATGGATCACCCTGCTACGTTTAAAGATCGAGGTCAACAACCTGCCAAGAAAAGGTGAGCATTTATTAGATACATTTAAACCTTTACCAATATCCACAAATCCTTACTTCCAGATGGTGTTTTTCTTTTTCTAGGAAGATACAAGAGAGAGCAGACTCCCCTGGACCCAGCTGTGTCTCCATGAAGAGTGACCGCTCTATGGATCACCCTGCTACGTTTAAAGATGGTCGCCCCTCCAGAGAGGAGAGGTAGGAGTTCCAAACAGAAGATGAAAACGGACCAGTTAGTTCTTATTCGACTGTACTGATACTGAAACTGATTTTTAGGAGTCAGGAAAAATACATTAGATCCTGTGTGTCTGTGTTTTCTCAACAGACAATACAAGGAGAGGTCAAAGGTTATCAGTGCTCAGTCTCTACAGCAGCATCAAACAGAGCTGATTAAGGTGTGTAACTGTCCAGCAAGACATTTGACTTCCACATTTGGCTTCCCTCTTTAGAACAGTGGCAAGTTAATCCAGGACAGATGCTTCCTATGTCCCCAGTTAGTTCCGGGTAAAGTTCTTATCAATGTTTTTTTCTGTTCTAGAGGGCTGAGGAGAACGCACACGCTTTTCTAGACAAGGAGCTGAAGAAGCTCTGGGGGATTCTCTTCCCAGATTACCCACAATGCACAGAGAGTGAGATAGAGGAGGAGGTGGAGTTGGATTTGAAGAAAGAGGAGCAGAGGAGGGGCGCCATAGAGGGAGTAGTAGGCATTGCAAAGCTCTGCCTGATGGAGATGAACCAGGAGGAGCTGGCTGAAACACTGTGGGGCGGTAAGAGACTCGTCATTTGAAGGGCAGAATAGTCTTACTCTGAAAAGAGAAGCAAGACTTATTTGAAGAGCAGTTGAGAGACCAACAACAAATTGAGGTAACAACAAATTGTGCGTTCTTGTGTTTGAAGTATAGCTAGAGTTCTCAACAGCTTGATTAGCCTTATTAAAAAAGAGTTTAATCCCAGCCGTGATTGGCTGCAGAGTGGACAGAGTCGCGGCACATTTTATCGGGATAGATATTAATATGGATTTATTGTGCAGCCCTTCTTTGGACTATTTAAAGCCATTTGAACAGCAAAAATAACGTAAGGGCTTTTCTTCCACCCAGTGACATTTCAGCACGTTAACCAGGAATAATTGTTACGGGAAAGTGAATGAAGTGAAGTGTGGACGTCAGCACTGGGTTAGGGCAGAGATGTTTGTTAATTTCATAATGTAAGATTTCTACATTTCTAACTTTTCATGTGGAGATACGTTTCCTCTTGCAGATGAAATGGTTTGATCCAGATATGTAATTTTATTGTGGAGTTATCAGGTCAAATAGTTTGATCCAGACATGTAGGTTTATTGTGGAAGCATCAGGTCAAATGGTTTGATCCAGATATGTAGGTTTATTGTGGGGGGTATCAGGTCAAATAGTGATATATCTGGTTATGGTAGGGTTATCATGTTATATGGTTCAATCCAGGTAGGTTGGGTAGGCTATCTGAGGGGTCTACTGAATGACTCGCGGTCTGAACATTTACCTTCACTATCGAATTTCCGTGGAACGAAAAAACCCTAACCCGCCAATAACACACTCAATGAATATATTCTGCAGAATCACACAAAAGCAGGCTAAACTACTTGGATACTTGGATTTCAGTAGACCTTCAAGATAGCAGCCATGTAGAAATGGTACACTGACGTGATTGTTTTTCTGTATTTCCAGAAAATAATTAACTCTTGAAATCATTTTGTCCAAGTATACAACGAACATCTAATGAATATTTTTTTTATAATACTATAAATCATATTGCCTGTGAAGTATAATTTAGAATATGTCCTCTGTTTTTTTTCTGATTTAGGAACTGTTGTTGTCGAGTGCCAACGTAAAATCAAGTCTCGTATAAAGAAGGAGTTCAGGTCTGTGGTTGAAGGAATCGCTAAAGAAGGACCGTCAACAGGTCTGAATGAATTCTACACAGAGCTCTTCATCACAGAGAGAGGAAGTGGAGAGGTCAACAAGGAACATGAGGTCATGCTGATTGAAACATCTTCCAGGAAAACAGTAAAGGAGGAAACACCAATAAAATGTGAAGACATCTTTAATCCCTTTACTTGGCAAGATCAACCAATCAGAACAATAATGACCACTGGGGTGGCCGGCATTGGTAAAACTGTCTTGACTCACAAGTTCACTCTGGACTGGGCTGAAAGAAAAGCCAACCACGACATTCACTTCACATTTACCTTCACTTTCAGAGAGCTGAATTTACTGAAAGGGAAAGAGTTTAGCTTGGTGGAACTTCTTCATCACTTCTTTTTTGAAACCAAAGAAGCAGGAATCTGCAGATATGACCAGTACCAAGTCGTCTTCATCTTGGATGGTCTGGATGAGTGTCGACTTCCTCTGGACTTCCAGAACAACCACATCTGGACTGATGTTACAAAGCCGACCTCAGTGGACGTGCTGCTGACAAACCTCATCAGGGGCGACCTGCTTCCCTCTGCTTACATCTGGATAACCACACGCCCTGCGGCAGCCAATCAGATCCCTGCTGAGTGTGTTGACAAGGTGACAGAAGTAAGAGGGTTTACCGACCCACAGAAGAACAAGTACTTCAAGAAGAGATTTAAAGATCAGATCCTGGCCAGAAAAATCATCTCCCATGTCAAGGCATCACGAAGCCTCCACATCATGTGTCACATCCCAGTCTTCTGTTGGATCACTGCTACAGTTCTGGAGGACTTATTCAAAACATCTGAGGGAGGAGAAGAGATGCCCAAGACCGTGACTCAGATGTACAGCCACTTCCTGAGGGTTCAGTCCATACAGGGGGACAGGAAGTATCATGGGAGGGCTGAACAAAATCGATACTGGAGTTCTGAAAGCAAGGAGACTATTGTTTCTCTTGGAAAACTGGCTTTTAACCAGCTGGAAAAAGGCAACCTGATCTTCTACGAGGCAGACCTGGCAGAGTGTGGCATTGATATCAGAGCAGCCTCAGTTTACTCAGGGGTGTTCACCCAGATCTTCAAAGAGGAGTGTGGTCTGTACCAGGACAAGGTGTTCTGCTTTGTCCATCTGAGCATCCAGGAGTTTCTGGCTGCCCTTTATTACGTACTTGCCTTCCTTGACATTGGTGTCAATCCACTCTCGGAAGAAAAACGAACCTCCAGGGAAGAGGAACTTCTCCTCCTCTACCAGAAGTGTGTGGACAAGGCCTTACAGAGTGATAACGGACACATGGACTTGTTCCTCCGCTTCCTCCTGGGCCTCTCTCTGGAGACCAATCAGATTATCCTACGAGGTCTGTTGGGAACGACAGGAATTGGCCCACTGACCAATCAGAGAACAGTCGATTACATCAAGCAGAAGATAGGTGGAAATCTCTCTCCAGAGAGAAGCATCAATCTGTTCCACTGTCTGAATGAGCTGAACGACCGTTCTCTAGTGAAGGAGATCCAACAGTCCCTGACATCAGGAAGTCTCTCCACAGAATCTCTCTCTCCTGCTCAGTGGTCAGCTCTGGTCTTCATCTTACTGTCATCAGAAGAGGAGCTGGACGTGTTTGACCTGAAGAAATACTCAGCTTCAGAGGAGGGTCTTCTGAGGCTACTACCAGTGTGTAAAGCCTCCAAAAAATCTCTGTAAGTTCACAAAAAAAATTCTAACAATACACACAACATAATGTAGATAATGCTATAATATAGAAGTAATAATAGTATACAAAACGTCTCTATAGGTTTACTAATATGTATTACAATGCACACACCAGAGCTGTGCGCCCATTCTCTGAAAGTAGAGAATTCTGCAAGTTTTTTGGTCTTCAACTCCTCCGCCATACTTTCAGCTACAGAAACCATTCAACTATCAAAACGTTCAGCTCTTTAACAACATGATGGCTACAACGTTTTTCAACTCTTTCAACTTTTTTAACTATTCAGCTTTTTCCACTGTTTTTTAACTTGGGAGTCCCATTTCCTCTGGTACTTCAACTGTTTAAGGCATAACTAAATCGATTTTCAACCGTTGTTCTTCGTTCAACCATTTAACAAATCTACACACTTGTAAAATAATATCTAAATGGAATTTCGATATCATTTAAACTTTCTTCAGAATCACAGTTTTAAGTTAGCGTTTTCAGCTGGTTTCATTGAAGACGTCTGCCCATTCTGACACTCCTAGACTGGGTTGCCACGCCCATTCTGCCGGCAATTTGAGTTCACCCTGCACAAGGGTCTGGAGAAGAGCAATACGTTTCTTTCTGCTTCCGATACGTTTTTGCGGGAGCCAATCACCAAGCTTGCTTTTCCCCTTGGCGCGCTATTGGCTGGTTTTACACAATGACGGCAAGCAGCCAATCACGTACAGAGTCAGTTGAACTAGGCCCGTTGATCACGCCTCTTGTGCTGAAGAAAATTACGGCAGCTTCCCAAGACCAGTGGCATCGCTAGGCTGTTTTATCCGGGGCTAATATTATTTAATTACCCCCGAATCATATTTAAAAAAAGATAATAATTTGCGTTTAATTTTTTTTGTGTATATATATATATATATATATATATATATATATATTAGTGCTGTCAGTTAAACGCGGTATTATCGGCGTTAACGCAAACCAATATTTTTTTATTTTATTTTTCCTTTGGCTCAAAACAAAGAAGCAGTAGCCTGACTGCTATGTTCAAGGCAGTATGTTTGTATGTTCATCGTTTAATTGCACTATAGGCTTTTTTTTTTGTATCGTACTGTTTTGATCAGTATATGCCAATGTTGTTATCAATAAAAAAACATTTGCACAAGGCAGGCCGATGCACTTCTCCATGTTGATAAGAGCATTAACATTAGAAAAATTTATGGGACAAAGAAATCAAGGGATATTTAGTATAGAAAAAATCCTGAGTTAACTATGACATTAATGTGATTAATCGCGTGATTAATTGTATTCATTTTACTCTGAAATAACTTAAATGGAACTTTAGATGTTTGGGGATAACCAGCACAGCAGTCAGGTAGCTATTTAAAGCAATAATAAACTGCATATTTTGTGTATTTAGGTAAAGCATTATGAAAAAATGTGCATGTGCAATAAAGCATACAAAAAGATTTGACGCGCACTACGCGCGCATTTTCCCTTTCCCTCTGGGCTAAGCCCCGGATATTTCAGAAACCTAGAAACGGCCCTGCCCCAGACCAACCAGCCCCCCAGGAGAAGTGCATACTTCCGCAATCCACCAGTGCTCAGCAGCCAAGCCTGGTATTGCAGCTGTTTAAGTGGGCTGTGGACGGGTCCCTCGATTCAAGGGGCCCAGAAGTAGATATCTCCGTTCACTCCAATACAAGTGGGGAACAGGAATGTGTCTCCACAAAAAATGTCTGGATATCAATCAAAGGCTCATAATTATCTTTAGGCCATGTACTAATAAAATGTACGTTTTCTCTTTTCAAAACGCCACCTCAAGCGTTTCATTAGCCGTTGTATTTTTATTTTTTTTGCTGGAGAAGGTGGGGTGGGCAGCTGAAAGGAGTCAAAGTGAAACAAATGTTGTTTCGACCTGGCATCCGAGAGTTTTTCCCTTTACCTAACATGAATGACGTTGATGGTTTTTAGGCACTGTGTTGACTTTTTATCACTTAAAGTCGCCGAGGGATGTGTAGACAGATCTCTCGCTTGCTAGACAATGAGAATATTTCTGCATTCGGCACGTCGTGCACTAGGGCGTGGCTGGCTCCCACGATGCGGAAGCAAATCCCTCCTTGCTGTTGCCCTGCGCCATTGAGCGGTTTTCATAGGAATGAATGGGCGCCATTTTTTAATCCGCTTTCCTTTCTTTAATAGGTCCATGAGACCAACATGCAACCTACGATTGAGCTGGGTCTGGCAATAGCCAGACTATGACACTCCTACTTCTTAAGAAATCGTAACTCAATCATTTTTCAACCGTTTACCTTCGTTCAAACCATTTAACAAATCTAGACACTTGTGTCTTCAATAATATCCAAACGGATTTCAATATCATTTATACTTTCTTCATAATTACCATTTAAGTTTCATACTGGCTTTGTTTTCAGTTGGTCTCATTGATTTGCGTTGAGGCTGGAGCGTGAGGACGTTCAGCAGTGTTGCCAGATTGGGTGGCGGTTTTTCCCGCCGGATTGGGCTACTCTTGGAGGATGTTAAGGCAGTGTTGCCAGATTGGGCGTTCTTTCCCGCTCTATTGGGCTACTTTTAATCACGCACTGGCTCGCTATTCTCTTAAAGACACACACACACACACACACACACACACACACACACACACACCAGCAGTGCAGGGCAATACATTTGACCTTTCAGATTCTTCAGTTCAATTAATTTTAGATTTCTGCATTTTTAGCAATACTTTGCGCTTTTCATTCAGCTGTCACTTTATTTGTTTCCAACCATTTTAAAATCTTTAAATGGTGTGCAAGTGGTGCACTTGCCATTTAACATTTCTTTCATTCTTAAACTATGTCTTTATTAAAACAGGTTTTCAACCTCACTTTCCACTACAGCACTCACTGCATTTTCTGCAGGAAATGCATTTTCTAGTTTAAAATAATATTTTACATTACATTTTACATCTAAAACATTCATCCATGTTACAATTCAACTTACATGTTCTGTTTATTTTGTGTTAAGGCTGAATGGCTGTAAGCTGTCAGAGAGATGCTGTGAAGCTCTGGCCTCAGTTCTCTCCATCAACTCTAGTCTGAGAGAGCTGGACCTGAGTTCCAATGATCTGCAGGATTCAGGAGTGAAGCTGCTATCTGATGGACTGTGGAGTCCACACTGTAAACTGGAAACTCTAAGGTCAGTTTTACTCAAAGATCCCATGACATGCCACCAGGTGTGAGTGTGATTAGCGCTACAAGCCGACTTGAAAATCTTAAGTGGGCGTGTCCACCTAGATCAGGGATGCCAGGGTAACGGCCCGCGGGCCGGACACGGCCCGACTGTATGTCACATCCGGCCCGCGGGTGATAAGGGGAGAATATATGTATTTATTTAATTTTTATCAAAAAAATAAAAATATATAATTTTTTTTTTTTTGGAATCCGTCAGTTGGTCTGTTACTGCTGCTGGTCTGTTACGATTCAATAACTGTTCATCACCCATTCTCCATTCCATTTTGAAACGTGTTTAGAAAACACGCTTGTTTCATTAAAATTAATTCATTAATTAAGGCCGCCACCAGGGGGCGCCCCCAACACTTTTGCCGCCCCCAACGCATTTGCCGCCCTAGGCGATCGCCTAGTTCACCTAGGCAAGCCTTCAATAAATAAAATAAAAGTAATAAACAGTTTACACTTGTGTTATTTATAGGAAATGTGTTTTGTTGGCCCCTAGTCTATTTTGTTGCATTTCTCATTTATAAATGTAGGCTACTTGCATGGATCGGAAAATGTTAAGCGTTTAGAGGGGAGCTGTCTCCTGCTTTAGGCCATGTAATTGTAGGCCTCATTGTGAGGCTATGTTGGGGCCAATGCAATTTATTTTTGATGTCTAGGCCTTCAAGCATAATTTAAAATAGCCTACCTATCCATGTGTTGAGTCAGTGTTTGGCCTTTTCAGGCCTTTTCAGTCCGAAAGTGTAATCCGGCCCCCTGAGGTCTCACTTGAAAAAAATCTGGCCCCCAGACCAATTTCACCCTGGCATCCCTGACCTAGATGTTTGCTACAGTCCACTGGGTAGGCTGGTAGACTGATCTATCCATCTAGGTGGACACGCCCACTTGTGATGTCATAAGGGGCAGATTTTCAAAACGGCTTGTAAGGCTAATCACACTCACACCTGGTGGCATGTCATGGGACCTTCAATGTGCAAACAGTGACACAAGGTTCCATATCAGAAGACAATTTAAACGTAAACGTATCAGCGATTCTGATTGAAACATAAAGTATCACATTCATCAGCTTTTTCCTCACGATCCGCTAGCTGCCCGTCCCAAAAATGCGCGTCCATGATCATTTTCAAAACACGGGAGGGAGGGGCTAGCTGGCTCTGTTTGTTTGGAATCTCGCAATGGAAATCAGGGCAACCAGAATCGCTGATACAACCTTTAACTACCGCCCCCTTGTTTGAGAATATCCTAGATTACATCTAAATATATTATCGTATAACTCTGTGAATATATATGCAAATGCATCCATTTGCTTGCAAAACTTCTATTATAAATATAAATATCAACACACAATTTAATAATAGTGCCCCCCTCCCAACACACACACACACACACACACACCGTCCACCATTTAAGGGTTGGTGGTAGATATAAATCCATAAAAATTAACAGTTCTTAATAAATAAACTAAATGCATAATATTCATAGGATTAACTCATTTCCATTCTGTTTTTTTGTGTGTAGGCTGAATGGCTGTAAGCTGTCAGAGAGATGCTGTGACGCTCTGGCCTCAGTTCTCCTCATCAACTCTAGTCTGAGAGAGCTGGACCTGAGTACCAATGATCTGCAGGATTCAGGAGTGATGCTGCTCTCTGATGGACTTCGGAATCCGCTCTGTAGACTGGAAACTCTCAGGTGCGCTACAATTAACAATTCAATGCGCTAACACATTCATGACTCTGGTATCAATGGAAAGTTACACCTTGTTGTTCAGGTGGACATTCTTGTTCATCAATATGCTTGCAATGTTTAATTATAAATACTAACATCATAAAAGTGCCCTCCTACAGTCCCCCTTATACCATACGGGGGTAGTTAAGAGGCTTACAGATTTAAATCCATAAAAGTTCACAGCTCTAAATGAATACAAAAGGAAATGTTGCCATGACAGTAGAATGTGTACATTACATTTTAACTTTTGTTTCTGAACGTGATGTACGTTGCATTACATTCTTATTCTACTAATTATCATGTAGTCAGAAGGTAAGGCTAACTTTAGAATTCAGTAAAGTTCAATAACAGCCTCTTCCTAAAACTTTTTTTGGGAAGAACTTTTTTTAAAATCTTTTTAGGGCAATCTTAATGCATGTTGTTAAACATGGCTCTTCCTAAAACTTTCTTGCAAAGATTTATTTTGTCTTTTTAGGGCAACTCTTAATCATGTAGTTAAACATGCGTCTTCTTAAAAAAAATTTGGGGAAGAACTCTTTTTTGTCTTTTTCGGGGAATTTCAATTCATGTTGTTGAACATGTTAATATCCTTTTGACATCTACTATTACTTGTTGACACATTACAAGCATTCACATTTAAAGATCTAACTCATAACTTTCGCTCAACGTCTCTTCAATTGATGATGAAAATCGATATAACCAAGGAAATATGGGCATTCATGGGCCTACCTGTTTTTATTTGTAGTTAGACCTTTTGATATAGTTCTCCCTCATTCAAACATTGAAATATTATTAAAACTATTAGGCCCCCGCTCGCCACAACTTCTCTTCTCTGGCTGCAGCTGACCAGTGAAAGTACCACCATGTATAGAACCCCAGAAGACCTTAAAGGCCTAGCTGCAGGTTAACCGTAAGTTTTGATTGATGGCTACATAAAGCACTCAAAATATGTATATCATTTATAAAATGTCTGCAAAATAGTGTTAAAGTCCAGTTTTTGGCAGTAACAGTGTTTTCTAACGCCATTCGGCGATGACATCACGTTGGGGAGACGTGGTGGAAGGTAGCCTCAGCCTAGTACTAGAACTATCGTGTCTAAGAAGTGGCAAGAACCACAAATAACATGTTTGATGGCCCACAGCAGTATAATTTCGAACCTGTCAGACGTGAGAGGGCGAATGAGGAATTACCGAGAACTGATGGCGGTCAAAGCCAATTAAATGCATGATCAGAGGAGAATGAGTGGAGAGTGGCTATCATTTAGCAACGCAGCAACGAGCGCTGGAGCTAGTCAATGAACAGCAGTACATACAATAACGACACTTTTATTTATTTTTAGTGTCAGTGAATAGCACAGAGTGAAAGTCAACGTTTGCTTTATATCTAGTGACAGCGATTATGTCATTCAGAAGTACCGGTAAACTTAGTGAGAAGATGTAGAAATAGAAGCCATAATGCTAGCTATGGGCTAACTTGCCAGTCCCATCTGTGAAATCCCCCCCAGATAATCCCTGATTAAATCTAACCCCCGACGTTATAAAGAGATTTCCGATTAGTTAACCCACGTTTTGATGGTAGCGTACTAGCTCCAGTAACAACATCTTTGCCATGTGTTTATTTCTAAGCTTTATTTTACCCATCGTGCAAAATACCCTTCAATATTCGGGGCTCTCCATCTCCCGATTGTTGCGCAATACCGATTTACATTTTGCAGTAGACCTATAACATTACAATATTGCATGGATGCAAGCCAAGACAATCAGTATTTAGCTTACATGACGACACACACACGCACACACTTAACAATTTTTGATAATCCGATATGCTAGGCCTATATATTCTAAAGCTTAAGGTTTACGTGTAGCATATACTAACTATATATAATAACTATGTATTTATCTATGTATCTGTATAATCTGCTGAACACTCTCTTACTAATCACTACTCTCAAGGGTCTCAATGCGGCTTTGGTCCGTTTCTCCCCAACGTGACGTCATGCAATGCATTCTGGGAGAAATGAGAAATAGTACCTACTTTTTCGCATTACATTCCGTTTCGTGATACCTAACAACATTAAATACAATGGATAACAGTTTAAATATTTATTACCAACAAGCAAATTGCACAAATTTGTTGTAAAATTAACACTGCAACACAGCCTTTAAAACATAATATCAACTGACCAGTGAAAGCACCACCATGTATAAAATCCCAGAAGACGCGGTGCCCCCTCCTACGTAGGAAGGGGGTACAATTGAATATTACCTCCCTATTCCCCATCTCCCTCCAATCAAAGCAAAGCTAAGATTTTGTGGACCAGTGGAAGGGTAGCTCCGGCGGCAGGAGCTCAGCGGCAGTCCGGGCGCGGTTCATGGACTTCAGAGAGTCAAGGCCAAAGTTTATTTTCCCCAATTCTTCTCAACCATGGCCGAGATATCCCCCACCACGAGTCTTTACTTGTTGTGGAAGTACCAGAGACGTCAGACGCAGTCTTTATGATGCATAATATCATCCGAGGCGCACATAGCTTTTGGCCGTGATAATATATATATATATATATATATATATATATATATATATATATATAATATTATTAATATTTTATTATATAGATATAGAACTCCAGGAGTCTGCAAACGGCAATCACTTCTCCTCCATGCTGTGGTTCAGTCTGACAGCTCATTGGTCAATGGGCAGCAGCTAATTTGCATTAAAGCTACAGACATCAGAAACAGCACATTCTGAAGGGACTGAAACAGAGGGGGATAGCGGAACCCCTCTGTTTTCTGGAACTCATATATTATGTTTACTTGTTGGGAAAACACCATAATATGTCTCCTTTAGTACATATCCACTAGGGATGGGCACGAGTAGTAAATTCCAAACTCGAGTGATCGAAGGAATTCCTCGAGGATCAATCGAGTACTCGTTTAATCAAATCTATTTTTAGAATGCAACGCATCTGCAGCAGGAATAGGCCTAATGAATGACGGCAATGTTACCAACCAAACATGTAATGCTTATTCTCCATCAAAACAGTCAGAGTTATCAGAGTATTCATTATTTATTTTTGCAAACGTTCAAAACACATTTTCCTTAGAAAAATAAAATGCGTCTCACAATTTAAATCACGTTGAATCAAGGCCTGTAACGGTTTAAAAAAAACAAAAACGAAACAAGTAGCCTAACCATTGAAAATAATTTAAAGCTGCAAATAAAACGGCAGCA
Source organism: Gadus macrocephalus (assembly GCF_031168955.1). Classification (NCBI taxonomy): domain Eukaryota; kingdom Metazoa; phylum Chordata; class Actinopteri; order Gadiformes; family Gadidae; genus Gadus; species Gadus macrocephalus. The sequence goes on from NC_082385.1 coordinate 32,608,570, forward strand.
AATGGACTATGGAAATACTCAGCGTTGTGATCTTCTCTACACGGCCGGGATTACAGCTGCGTCTTGCGGCGGTTAAAATAGCCGACACACTTGGTTTCTGCGGGTCTGCTTTCCCGAACTCACCGTTGTGTTTCAGGAGCATATGTTGCCGCATAGTACTTGTAGTACTCAGGTAGCTCGATTTCGCTTGGCATATTTTACATTTCACCTTATGATCTCCTATTTCTGTAAAGTATTTCAATTCTTCGCTGCGCTTTGCTTTAACCGCCATCTCTTAACTTTTTTAATTCTGGCGTGCTGCACACGGCACGGCACGCCCCACACATAAATTTGATACATTTAATTTGCTTTGTGCCCACGGCATGCGTTAGGGGCGCCGCACAGACAATTGATACATTTGCTTCAGAAAACTTTGTTTGTGTGTGTATATGCAAACTCGAGTTTGCCTGTCCACCAACCGAGTTCATTTGTTACGAGGAGTACTCGAGTAATCGATTCCTCACGCCCATCCCTAATATCCACTGAATAGTGAAAGCCCCACCATGTTTTTTTCAAATGAATGATTTCTTTAGTAAGTAGCCGTGAAATAAGTGGGATAATTTACTTTATCGCAGATAAACCTTTATGAACCTGACTTATGAACTGAAGTGTGGGCACCATCATGTCAATAAAATCCTGGGGAGAACCCTAGAACACTTTAAAAAATTTGATAATTTCTATCATTATTATCAGCACCATTTGGTTTAAAGTATGCCAGCACTGCTGATTTGACATCTTGACAACAGCTCTGTCGGTCTTGCCAATTCTAACACAAGACGTGTGTCAAAATGGTACTGAAGTATTTGAATAATGTTCTAATGTCGAAATACAAAACTAACGAAGAATAGTTTGGCTACCAAAATATTGGGGACAAGCCCCACAAAATTCCTAACATGTTCATGTTTATTTTGCGTGAAGGCTCAATGGCTGTTATCTGTCAGAGAGATGCTGTGAAGCTGTGGCCTCAGTTCTCAGCTCCACTAGCCTGAAAGAGCTGGACCTGAGTACCAATGATCTGCGGGATTCAGGAGTGAAGCTGCTCTCTGCTGGACTGAGGAGTCCACACTGTACACTGGAAACTCTCAGGTCAGTTGTACTCAATGTGCAAACAGTTACAACGCAAGGTTCCATAACAGAAGAGTTTCAAAAGATTGACAGATTGCCAAATATGTAATACTCTATATTAGAATTCAGATTGAACAAAGTGTGTGTGCGTGTGTGTGTGTTAGGGCTGTCACTTTTTATTCGAAGTTCGAATATTCGTTCGAAGCAGTGTTGTTTTCGTCAGGCAAGACGAAAACGAAAATGAGTCGTCAGACCCCTTTTTTCCATGACGAAAATGAGACTAAGACGAACGTCACCAAAGCCATATAAAGACTAAAATGTGACGAAAAATGTAGACATTTTCGTCAGACGAGAACTAGACGAGACTAAATTGTTAGTGAGTGGACGAACAAAGTTTCAAAACATGCTTTTTTCCCGCCAACTATAATATGCGGAAAGGAAATGGAGAAATGGAGCCAGCTGCTTGTCCTAACAGTCACGCCCATAGACATCATATAGATGTCTATGGTCACGCCCCCATCACACACTAAAAGCCTCGCTCGCGCGCAGCTGCGCCTGCACGCACACGGCACACACGAGTGTGCCGTGTGCGACGAGTGCGACAGTCCGACGAGTTTTCGTCAGACTAAAACTAGACTAAAACCTTTTGAGTTTTCGTCAGACTAAAACTAGACTAAAACTTTCAAAGATAGAAATGACTAAAATGGGACTAAAACTAAGAAGCATTTCGTCAAAAAGACTAAGACTAAAACTAAATCTAAAATGCCTGCCAAAAACAACACTGGTTCGAAGGTGGGGTGAAAAGTTCGAATTCGAAGTGTAATTCTCCATTCGAACTGTAAAAATGCGCTATAAAGAAGAGAGCGGCGAGTGGCTTCTCCTCAATAAAGCGGCCCTCCTAGATCCCCGCTTCTCCCGGTTAGTCCACCTTTCCCCTGCACAGAAACATCTCGTGACTGAAAGCCTCTCACACGAGCTCATTGAAACGGAGACCGAAACTGATCGCACACGACAGGGAGAAATGTCCGCTGCTGCGCTGGGCGCGATGGGCAGCCTGTTTGGGGACTTATACAGCACGGCTGACAGAAGCAGCTGCAGCGGTAACGGAGAGCTGCGAGACTACTTGTAATTTTCTTTCCGTAAGGAATAAAAAGAGCAGCATGCCGTGTTGGAGGTCGGCCTCACAGATTGTTCGTTTATATAGGCTGTGTCCGCATGGACGACATGCGCTCCGCATATCGCGCTCCGAGCAGTTATTGTTAATGTGTAAAAGACAGCCGCACTTGTGTGTCGGAGCTTCCTCTTGTTGTGTTTACAAATGTGTTATCAAAGATGTGTTTTTATCCTGTGCTGTTATGAATTCAGTAGGTATACGTCAAAAATCAAGACTGTTGTCGTGTTCTATGGGGGGGGGGTCGAATGTATTCGAATGTATTCGAATTAATTATGGACATTCGAAATTCGTTCGAATTTCATTTTTGGAAAAAGTGACAGCCCTAGCGTGTGTGTGTGTGTAGCTTGTCTGGCTGCCTGGTCACACAGGAAGGCTGTGGTTCTCTGGCCTCAGCTCTGAGCTCCAACCCCTCCCATCTGAGAGAGCTGGACCTGAGCTACAATCACCCAGGAGACTCTGGAGCTGCGCTGCTCTCTGCTGGACTGGAGGATCCACGCTGGAGACTGGACACTCTCAGGTATGGAGAGGACAGCTCCCCACCCAGTGAAAATTTCTCAGACAAGGATTCAACCACCTGCTGTATTAAATGGTTTAAATGGAGAAAGCTATGAGACAGCAGATTATGAATGTGATGATTCCATATTTAAAGACAACATGCTGCTCTCACTTTGTTTACCCCCAGTCTGGAGAACAGTGGAGTGCGGAGGCTGAAACCGGGTGTAAAGAAGTGTAAGTTTCTGTTCAGTTTGATTCATCACAACACACCAACTATTTAGAGGGAAAGTCCATCCACAAAGCAGTAGGGGTAGTCCATTCGAATCCTACTGGGAATGAAGATGATGGTTGACATCATGCATGTTACGTTTATTAATATTGTTATGAAAACAATTAAGCTTACTTGTATAAAATCCAACAGGTGTTATTATTTTCATGCAATTATTTATTATTGTGATGATTATTAGACATAATCATATAATAATCATGACACTAACAGTATTAATAATAGTTATACCATGGTCTGGGGGGTGTCCATTAATGCAGGGTGTCCATTAATCCCTGATATATGGACACCCACTAAGCAGTTCCAGTCAAATTGTCTCTTCACTGTTCTAAATTAATGTGCTAGCTGGCGTATTGCATCAGCCTATCTAAAATGAGTAACCATAGCAACGGGAACACAGTCAAAGCCTCTGTCTACAATTTATTGCAAACAGACTTTGTATCTCATAAGCAATCATCTTGCATCCCGTTCAACTCGCTGCTTCATGCCGTGGCCGACGGTAACGTTACACATGGCCGATAATTTGTTTGTGAAAATCATGATATTGATTTGGGGACAATGACATGGCTGGTTAGCTACCTAGTCTTGTTGTTAAACATACTGTCAAATTATACTTACTGTTTGTCAACCGTACGCAGTGTAACTGACTTTAAATCTACATATAACGTTAGCTCTCTGGCTTATAGCTGAGCGGACTAGAATATCTCCTGTTGCCAAGTCGTGTCTAAGGTCCGTCCTATTTACTGGAGGAGTGAACAACGTTTCCGTTGCATAAGAACCTTACGGGAGGGTAATGATTGTTCCAGGTATTAGTCAAACCTACTGGCATCAGGGAAACTAAATTCCATGTAATAATAATTCCATAATCAGGAATTAATGGACGACACGGATTATGATGATTATGGACACCTTGAAGGGCATTATCCCGCTTACACCATGGTTACTTGCCAAAGAAAATTAATTAAGACCATTCATTTATATTTTCATGCGTTTTACAATCAAAATATATATATTTTTACAAGCCATGATTTAGTCTCCCTGGTAACGCCTGAGGGTTTGATTTATAACTGGAACAATCATCACCCTCCCGTAAGGTTCTTATCCCTTAGTTATCCACATAGGCCCAATCCCGTTTCTTTGCTCACTGTCTCAACCCTACATCTCAACCCTAACCCTCATTGCTCATGCTCATTGCTACCCCTCATTGCTACCCTAACCGATCCCCTACCAAATGGGACACCCCTACCCTGTGACGTCATCATGGCCTCCCCGTGCCCCCTAGCAGATAACCAGACCCCTGGTAATGTTACAAGAGACAGACTGGCTGCCATTGTCTCGGGCAACGAGCAAGACCCATTGTAAAGATGTTTAACCTGAAATGGTATTTATATTTTGTAATTGGCCCGGCCTGCCAGACTGGCCACACTCACACTGGCAGATTTGAGCACGGTTAGGTGCTAAAACAGCCACGGCCACGGCCAGAAGGCCTAGTGTGAGTGCACCCTTAGATAATAATCGGTTAAGAACAAGAACACTTTAGAAGAAACCCTTTATTTAAATAAGAAACACTGAACCACGCATCTAAAAATACACACAAACACACACCTAAAAATAAATACACACACACACACACACACACTCTCTCAGCTTTTGAGAGAATGGTGGAGAATCACATCTTCTCCACCATTTCGCCAACTTTGCCTCGTTCTCCTCTTGCCTCGCCTGCCCCCTGGCACTCTCCACTTGGAAGGGGTGTCTGGGGTGGTGGAAGAGGTGCCTGGGGTGGAGGAGCATGAGGGAGAGGTGGGGGGGCTGGTGGCAGTAGACTCAACGAAGTCCTGAAAGAAAACGAATAAGAAGGAAATAGAAATTATATGCCAGAACTGGTTGATATGGCCATATGTTATGTACAATATATAATAGCTATGTACACAATATAGTACTGCCAAAAAATACATTGATTAACCATGTAATATTACTAATATAATATAATATCTTAGTATAATAATACTTATAGAATATTACTAATATAATATATATAATGAGTATATAGAATATTACTTATAGAATATTAATAATTAATAACTAATAATATTACTAATATTACTTTCTATATTAGCTAAGAGTTTATTGTTTACTGTTTACTTTTATAGTTAGTTAGTTAAGAGTTTATTTATCTTATCTTATATTATAATTATTGTTTACTGTTTACTTTACTTTTTATTGTTATCTTAGAGTGTATTTTTTATCTTATATTGTATATAATTTAATATTGTGTTGTGTTTCTTTCTGTAAGCTACTGGACAATCAATTTCCTTGAGGGAGTCATCCCAAAAGGATCAATAAAGCCTAATCTAATCTAATCTAATCTAATCTAATATAATATATTAGTATAGTAACGTTTATTTTTAACCTGGAGTCACTAGAACATGGAAGATCTGGATATCATACGACATGATATCCAGCCCGGTCGTATGCATCCCGGTCTGCAGCCCGGTCTGCAGCCCGGTCGACGGCCGGGCTGCAGAGCCCGTGATCGGGCATGCATCCCGGCCGAGAACCGGAGTCTCGGCCTGCGAAAATCGGCCGGGAACTTTCGCGATCTTCCGCGAAAATCGGCCGGGGACTTCCGAGAGTCCGCGACCGGGCTTCGAAGCCCGCGGCCTGGGCTGCAGAGTATAATTAATAAAATAATTACTAGTTAATTACAGAGAAAATACTTACATTTGTGTTTTTCCAATCCTGTCGCATCTTTTCGTCCTCCATCTTGTCTAGGATATTTCTTGATTTTCCGTTTTCTCGCAAGGTATTGTGGGAGCAAGTCAGAACTGAAGCGCTTTGAGGGTGCCCATCGAAAATCTCAATTTTGAGGGGATGTTAGCCCTACCCCTTAAAGCTACATTAAAGAGGTATTGGGACATTGCTCCACGGTGCGTGCACGCGCAACAGCGAGGGCTAGGGCTGAGATTTTCTTTGGAGCAAAGGAATGAGATTCAACCTTAGTCTTCGGGCCATTTTTGGCCATTTTTTTGTTTTTGCACTGCGCCTACTCTAGAGAGCACTGCTCCTTCATAGTATGACCTCTAATCACATGCTTGGTCTCTTTGGAAAGCTGAGAACCTGTAGAATTTTATGACATTATCAGAATAACTGTATCATGTACTGTCACAGTGCTGGGAAGACTACAATATTGTTTTTCCTCCCGGCCGGTTACACACAACTCCAAAACCAAGCTGATTGTAGTAGCCTGGACCATATCCCTTGCAAACGCTACTGAGCCCTAGCCCTAGGTCTGGTGATACTGTGTGTAAAAGCAGATCAACAAAGCATAAAAGATGAAGTCTCCAGCTCCTTTTATGTAATGATATGTCCATTCGTTTTGGTCAGGGTCCTTTTGGAGACTCCAAAAAAGACCTTTGGCTACCCAAAATGTATACTGTAAACAAAAGTGAACCCAAACATGTAGAAGTATAATCTTGGTCTCAAATGAAAGTTTTCCCTCTGGGCTTTCTTGTGAACCATTTAGATAGCATACCAGATGTTCTGATATGTAATGAGACCGGTATAATCACACGAAAATCAAATTTTTAGCTATTCCGCCTCTGCAATTTTCACCAAAAAAAGCAAAAAAAAAGTGTTTTGGCTATTACTTTTACTTAAAAAGTGATAACTGCAATGGTATAAACACCAAACTGAAATAGTAAAAATACTATAAATAACTGTACAAATAAACAAAAATAAGTAAAATTACAATAACAATGTGAAAATAACTATTTACATGATTCCCTCCCTCCTCCTCCTTTCTTCTCCGGGCGTTTAGGCATCTTTCAAAATGTTCATAAAAACAAACTCACAAAAGTAAATAAAAATAAAACCACACACGAGCGCGCAAATCAACCACATGCTTCACACTTGCACTCTGGGAAACGCACACCCCTTGCGCATTTGTTTTCTCAACCACACGTGAGACGGTGTTTGACATGCTGGATATCGTCAGAAAGGTCTTTTCATTGGCTATTAGGATATCTAAGGCCCGTCCCCGACCCTGCTGGTGCAGCTGTCAATCAAAGTATACATGCCCCGTTTTGATAGTGATCGCCTCATTGGCTTGTAAACAAGGAAGTATTGGTCTTACAGACATGTGTGAGGGCTTTATGTCACCGTGAGACCCTGGCGAACACAGTGGATTCCATGAATCGGAATTCAAACCCTAAATCGCAGTTTTCTACAAAAAAACATTGCAGCGTTTCGGTTTTCTATTTTTCGGCTGCTTTGTATAAGATGGCTTGTGCATATACACAATGTAATTAGACTAAAATAATATTGATATTCGATTTCTGTGGACTCTTATGAACATTTCAAGACCCAACATGAAGTATCAACTCATTGCTAAGGATATCCACAACGACGATAAAGTTAGAATGCACCAAGGGAGGAGGTGGTTGAGGGGGGCTATTTTGACCTAAGACACTAGGATATTTTTTATCTATATTCGCTAAACATATTTATTCCACCGAATGGTTGACATTGGATGACATTCCTGAGATTCTAAGCTTTCAAACGGTGTATGACATGACTATATCACTCAACTGAATGATGCCGAAAATTGACCCAGCATGTTGGGGGGAAGGGGTGGTGTAACTAAAACTTGCCCGCCGGCGGGATTTGACGATTAAGTGGTTAAACTAGTGTTTATTTGATTTTATAAAAACAACTATTATTTAACTACTATCCTCATTATTATACTTCTGGTGACATGAATTCTTATGATTACAAATGTTGTTAATAACATGAATATAATGACCCAATGATTTGTATTTCATATCGCTCCTATAATCACAATACCTTTAAAATATGAATGAGTTCCACCCCCGCCTAGTATCCGTTGGTAGCCTAAGTTTCTATGTATTTCATCCAGAAGTATTCAAGAAAACAGTACTTTGGATAGCAGCCTAATCATGTCTTGTTCTCCCGTCAGATGCCTGTGAACTCACACTGGACCTAAACACAGCCTACAAACGACTCTCTATGTCTAAGGACAAAAGAAAAGTGACGTTGACGAAAAAGGACAAGGTGCGTCCTTTTTGCCCAGAGAGATTTGACTACTGTGAGCAGGTGTTGTGTAGAGAGGTTCTGGCTGGCCGCTGTTACTGGGAGGTAGAGAGGAAAGGAGTTGTTAGTATAGGAGTGACATACAGAGGGATCACAAGGTCAGGAGTGGGTGCTGACAGCGAGCTTGGAGGAAACGACAAGTCCTGGAGTCTTCATTGTACTGTTGATGGTTACTCTGCCCGGTACAACGACAGTAGTACAGCCATACCTCTCCCCCCCGCTGGCTCCACCAGAGTAGGAGTGTATCTGGACCGGCCTGCTGGCACTCTGTCCTTCTACAGAGTGTCCCCAGGTGTAGCAGGGTACTCAGAGATACTGATGCACATCCACACCTTCCAGTCCACATTCACCCAGGATGACCTCCTCCCTGGTTTTGGGATTGGAAGATCTGGTTCCTCAGTGTCTCTGTGTCGGTTGTAGTGACATACACACTCTCACTAACTCACTCACTCACATAAAAACAAACGCTTGTACATTGTGAATAAAAAAACACACTTGTGTGAATAATAATAATAGTAGTTTGTGTTACTTTGAACTACTGGGCACGGCTAAAACTAAAGGCTATGCAAAGAATTTTCTGCTAGGTCCTATATTCCCAATAGCTTTTCTGTATATGAATGAATTCCACCCCCGCCTGGTATCAGGCGGTAGATAGAGTTTCTAATCCCAGCCCTAGCCCTTGTGTTACTCAAATTGTGTATTTTTCCTACATATCTTCCTCATCATCTTCATATATAGACTACATATCTCGTGTGTTACGATGCAGAGTCCCGTGTTTGTTTTCCTTTTTGTGTGTAATAACAAAGACAATCTTTCAGTTCAAGTCTTGGTATACTTATGTTAAATTTTAACCTTTGAGATTTGTTTCTCATGTTGCCTTGTTTTGTTTTGCTGTTGGATTTTTTGTTTGTGACAGTCGTTGCTTCTTGGAATAACGTGATTTAATTTACTATGTCAACACACTTATTTTTCTAGAAGTTGTTTTCCTGATCTTTTAGTTTTCTGAGTGAACTTGAAGCATTAGGTTAAATTCAATTTGGCACACATACATAGTAATAGTTATGGTGATATAGTAGTGAGTAGTTGTGTTTTTTTTTTAAGTTTCTCATGAAAATTATCTTGGATTATATGCATCTGGACCCACAGAGAGATAGGCCTACAACCATATTCCAAATGCCACGTTTTTTTTGGCTTCTGAAAAGTTTAGCATGATAGATCTTCCATAAGGTTAACAAGCAGGTTTCACAAAATGAAAATGTAAAATGCATTTCAAATGTAAAATGATTCCATTCCAAGCAGATTTGATATTATTAATTGATAAATGCAAGTAGCCTTGAGGAAATGCTGATGATGTTCCTCTTGTGAATTAATTTAAACTGAATATAGAACTATATATTTTTAATGTTGTGTTTATTGTGGTCATGTAAGGTTCTTACTTCTCTATTATACTTGTTAATAAAGCGTATTGGTGATTAACAACTCAGTGAGCCAGCTGAATGTTCTTGTGTGTTCAGCCGATGATTCTTCCCGTTTCTCCAGTTAAAGCTAAGCAGATGTTTCTCCAGAGCTCAGCTCTCTGCTGGTTGCCCTGGCAGCACACCTTGAATGTCCTTCTAGTAACAGTTCAAAGATATAAAGATAACAGAAAATAAAAGCTTTCAGCTTTTGCTTCTCCCTGCCTTGGTACCTCCTTTATCGTTTTCGTGATGAGTTCCATTCATCCCTTTTTGTTTCCTTGCTTACCTCCCTTTGAAAGAGGTACCCAAAGTGCCAAGCAGTGGGCCAAAAAGTGCTCCTAAACGGTAAAATCCCTTTCATCACTCACCTCAGCAATGGAGCTTTCACTGTCCCTGCATTCTTCCCCTGCCTCGCTCTCAAACTAGATGTCAAGAGAGGTGGTGGAGTGATAATTATCTATTGAGCAGCTTACATTATTTCACATTGATGGTCATACTGAATCTAAATACAAGAGTGTGTGTGTGTGTGTGTGTGTGTGTGTGTGTGTGTGTGTGTGTGTGTGTGTGTGTGTGTGTGTGTGTGTGTGTGTGTGTGTGCGCTCGCACGCGTGCTGTGAGGCTGTCTGCCTGGGTGAGATGTAGCTTGATTGATAATCAAGCAAAGACGGAGCAGGCGGAGAAGAGCGCCGAGGGGATAGACCAGGGGGCCGTGTTACGGAAACTTCCTAACTCGAAAATCCTATCTTATCTGTTTGGTAACTATGGTAACAAGGGTTAGGATCGGATTTAGGAAAAAAGTCATTACAGAACGGCAGGCACTCTGTGTGTAATGCGTGTCAAACCATAATGTGTACAAAACACAGTTTTTCTATAACAGACAGCCTCCTTGAATGACTCCTACAAACACTATATAATGAGTGTTACTACTCGTACCATCAAACAAGTGGTTCTAAGTGGTTCTCGTTGCATGGTGAAGCAACAGGGGGGCGCCCAACGCCCACCTTTGTGGTATCACACAACACAGGTCGGGATCAGGACGAACACCTGATTTACTTCAGTCCATCGTATTGATTCTATTGATTCCTGTGGACGAGGATAATGTTAACGCAAGCAAAATGAACACATATGCATGTTTAGCACACGTCCGAGTGTTGCTTGAATTGAGACGCTTATCAGTGTTTACGGTTGGTGAGTTCCAGAGTCCAGTCTGGGGCGGTGTCGTGTCACGTAGGGAGAGAGGTGAGCATACACGACGTGGAGCCACTTGTCAAGACCAAGATCAACACTTTTTTTTCAAAGAAATAGTCCGATAGAACATTATCAGGTGAGTCCAACAATTTGACCCAATATCCTAATTGACCCTTTCTAGTCTGCAGGGCTTCTTGTTGTTCGTCATGTTTGATGAAGATTTATTCTTGGAACAACACGAACATCTAAAACATATAGGCCTACAATAGAACAAGTTAAACTGCTTATTTAGTTGCAGTTTAACTTACTTAGTTGAGTGACCAAACTTAGTGAGTTGAGTCACTCAACTAACCACATTCATTTTTATAATGTAATTGACCACTCAAGTTGAGTGGTGCAAGCAGTGCTCAACTATTGTTCTTCTTAGGCATTATTATTCTACCTTTATTATTTTCTACAAACTCTGTTGGTAGAGACTCCATTCCACTTTTTAAATGTAAATATGTCAACATTATTAGCGTTTTTATTTATTATAGATTTATGATATTAAAGTTCATTTTACATTCCCATTAAGTTTTTGTTGGTAATTATAGCACAAAATGCATCCACCATTAAGTTAAGACTGCATCTGCTGGGGTATACTAGAAATCAGAGTACTTCCGGTTTCCAAGCAGTTTAAACTGAGTCAGCTGGGAATCAGCTGATCCTGTATGAGTCGTTACACAGCAATCACGTTCAACCTCGTACGCAGCTGCGTGTTAAACTCCAAAACCTCAGTTTTAAGGAGTACGGTTTTAAAGCGCAGCAATGCTAACTGACAGAGCAGTTGGCCCAGAGGGTAATACTGTTGTTTTTCTTTGGTCGTCATGAAAAAAAAACACAAGGGGTAACACTGTCGTCTTTATCAAATGAAACATGAGTGGTGACACTGTCTTTTTTTATCGGCCGTCATGAAATAAACATAAGGGGTAACAATGTTGATATTTATCAAATAAAACATAAGAGGTAACAGTAACACTGTCGTTTTTTCAAATGAATGAAAAAAACTCGTTTTTTATTGGTCGACATGAGAAAAAACACAAGGGGTAACACTGTTGTTTTTTATTGGTCGTCATGAAAAAAACATCAGGGGTAACACTGTTGTTTTTTATTGGTCGTCATGAAAAAAAACACAAGGGGTAACACTGTCATTTTTTATTGGTCGTCACGAAAAAAAACACAAGGGGTTACACTGTTTTTCTTTGGTCGTCATGAAAAAAAACACAAGGGGTAACACTGTTGTCTTTGTCAAATAAAATATATGGGGTAACACTGTCGTTTGTTATTGGTCATCATGAGAAAAAACATAAGGGGTAACACTGTCGTTTTTTATTGGTCGTCACGAAAAAAAACATAAGGGGTAACACTGTTGTTTTTCTTTGGTCGTCATGAAAAAAAACATAAGGGGTAACACTGTTCTTTTTTATTGGTCGTCATGAAAAAAAATCGTTTTTTATTGGTCGTCATGGGAAAAAACACAAGGGGTAGAACTGTCGTTTTTTATTGGTCCTCATGAGAAAAAACACAAGGGGTAGCACTGTCGTTTTTTATTGGTCGTCATGAGAAAAAACAAAAGTGGCAACACTGTCGTTCTTTATTGGTCGTCATGAAAAAAAACATAAGGGGTAACACTGTCGTTTTTTACCAGTCGTCATGAAAAAAAACACAAGCGGTAACACTGTCGTTTTTTATTGGTCATCATGAGAAAAAACACAAGGGGTAGCACTGTCGTTTTCTATTGGTCGTCAAGAAAAAAAACATAATGGGTAACACTGTTGTTTTTCTTTGGTCGTCATGAAAAAAAACACAAGGGGTAACACTGTTGTTTTTTATTGGTCGTCACGAAAAAAAACATAAGGGGTAACACTGTTGTTTTTCTTTGGTCGTCATGAAAAAAAACACAAGGGGTAACACTGTTGTCTTTGTCAAATAAAATATAAGGGGTAACACTGTTGTTTTTTATTGGTCGTCATGAAAAAAAACACAAGGGGTAACACTGTCGTTTTTTATTGGTCATCATGAGAAAAAACATAAGGGGTAACACCGTCGATTTTTATTGGTCGTCACGAAAAAAAACTTAAGGGGTAACACTGTTGTTTTTCTTTGGTCGTCATGAAAAAAAACACAAGGGGTAACACTGTCGTTTTTTATTGGTCGTCACAAAAAAAACATAAGGGGTAACACTGTTCTTTTTTATTGGTCGTCATGAAAAAAAACATAAGGGGTAACACTGTCGTTTTTTATCAGTCGTCATGAAAAAAACCACAAGCGGTAACACTGTAATTTTTTATGGTCGTCATGAGAAAAACATAAGGGGTAACACTGTCGTTTTTTATTGGTCGTCACGAAAAAAAACATATGGGGTAACACTGTTGTTTTTCTTTGGTCGTCATGAAACAAAACACAAGGGGTAACACTGTCGTTTTTTATTGGTCGTCACGAAAAAAAACATAAGGGGTAACACTGTTGTTTTTCTTTGGTCGTCATGAAAAAAAACACAAGGGGTAACACTGTTGTTTTTTATTGGTCGTCACGAAAAAAAACATAAGGGGTAACACTGTTCTTTTTTATTGGTCGTCATGAAAAAAAACTTGTTTTTTATTGGTCGACATGAGAAGAAACACAAGGGGTAACACTGTTGTTTTTCTTTGGTCGTCATGAAAAAAAACACAAGGGGTAACACTGTCGTTTTTTATTGGTCGTCACGAAAAAAAACATAAGGGGTAACACTGTTGTTTTTCTTTGGTCGTCATGAAAAAAAACACAAGGGGTAACACTGTCGTTTTTTATTGGTCGTCACGAAAAAAAACATAAGGGGTAACACTGTTGTTTTTTATTTTCCGTCATAAAAAAAAACATAAGGGGTAACACTGTTGTTTTTTATTGGTCGTCATGAAAAAAAACATAAGGGGTAACACTGTCGTTTTTTTATTGGTCTTCATGAAAAAAAACATAAGGGGTAACACTGTCGTTTTTTATTGGTCGTCATGAAAAAAAACATAAGGGGTAACAATGTCGTTTTTTATGGTCGTCATGAAAAAAAACATAAGGGGTAACACTCGTTTTTTATGGTCGTCGTGAAAAAAAACATAAGGGGTAACACTGTCGTTTTTTATTTTCCGTCATGAAAAAAAACATAAGGGGTAACACTGTCGTTTTTTATTGGTCGTCATGAAAAAAAACCAAAAGGGGTAACACTGTCGTTTTTTATTTGCCGTCATGAAAAAAACATAAGGGGTAACACTGTCGTTTTTTATGGTCGTCATGAAAAAAAACATAAGGTGTAACACTGTCGTTTTTTATTTTCCGCCATGAAAAAAAACATAAGGGGTAACACTGTCGTTTTTTATTGGCCGTCATGAAAAAAACATAAGGGGTAACACTGTCGTTTTTCATTGGTCGTCATGAAGAAAAAAATAAGGGAAATAATAGAAAGACACACATACATTTGAATGTCATGTATATCCTCTTTATTGATGATTGACTAGAGTGTTTTGTCATCGCCTCAGTGGTGCAGTGGAGTAAACTCTGCCTAACCCACTGGAGACCGGGGTTCAAGTCCGGTTGATGACATCTGTTGGAAGACTCCTATCTCTATTTCATGCGAATTATAAAGTCAAGTACAACCATTGTGTTTACTTTATTCAGTGTCTTGATGGTGCATTGATAAGTTCGGTGGTTAACACTCGAAGCAGCTCAGGTTCGGGTCCCCGCAAAAACGTCGACCGGGTTACCACTGTGGTTTTTTATTGGTCAACATGGAAAAAACAAGAGGGGTAACTGTCGTTTTTTATTGGTCATCATGAGAAAAAACATAAGGGGTAAGTAACACTGTTGTTTTTAATTGGTCGTCATGAAAAAAAACATAAGGGGTAACACTGTTTTTTATTGGTCGTCATGAAAAAAAACACAAGGGGTATCACTGTTGTTTTTCATTGGTCGTCATGAGAAAGAACACAAGGGGTAACACTGTCGTTTTATATTGGTCGTCATGAATAAAAACATAAGGGGTAACACTGTTGTCTTTGTCAAATAAAACATAAGGGGTAACATTTTCGTTTTTTATTGGTCGTCATGAAAAAAACCTAAGGGGTAACACTGTTGTCTTCGTCAAATAAAATATAATCGTAACACTGTCGTTTTCAAGGGGTAACACTGTCGATATTTAGCAAATAAAACATAGGGGGTAACACTGTCGTTTCATCAAATGAAACATAAGGGGTAACACTGTCGTTTTTCTATGGTCTTCATGAAAAAAACCATAAGGGGTAACACTGTTGTTTTTTATTGGTCGTCATGAAAAAAAACAAGGGGTAACACTGTCGTTTCTAATCAGTCGTCATAAAAAAACCACAAGGGGTAACACTGTAGTTTTTATCAAATGAAACATGAGGGGTAACACTGTCGTTTTTATCAAATGAAACATGAGGGGTAACACTGTCGTTTTTATCAAATGAAACATGAGGGGTAACACTGTCGTTTTTATCAAATGAAACATGAGGGGTAACACTGTCGTTTTTATCAAATGAAACATGAGGGGTAACACTGTTGTTTTTTATTGGTCGTCATGAAAAATAACATAATGGGTAACAAAAAAAGTCTAAAAGCCTCCTTAAAGTCACTAATCTAAATTCTCTATGTAAACTGCAGATCCTATGAAGGAGCCCATATTTGCCAGCTGCTGCAGACCCATCCTGGGCTGCAGCAGCTGTGTGGAGCAACGGCAGGTTAGCCTCACCTACTGCCCTTGATGCAGAGGTGGGGACTTTTACGGAGGAAACACGCAGCCAGTGGTGGGGCTGGACGAGGCTTCAATTTTAAATTAGTTATTACTATTATGTGTTCAAATTTTACGTAAAATTGTTATTTGCCCATTAAGTTGTAGTTCTTTCTGAAAATCGTTCTATTGTCATTAATTGTACTGTTACGGCCCACGATAGGCGCTGAACAAGAATTAATGGACCAAGAGACGGTATTACCAAAAGCAGGGGTGTTTATTATCAACCCGTCAATTAATCCGCAAAAGGCCAAAAAGGGCCAACAATCATGATCCCAACGCAGGGGATGATAAAGATGAAACCACGGAAGGCGGTGGCGAAGCCAGGTGCCGGTTGCACGGTCCTTCGGGTTTCAGGATGTTGAAGAGAGAGAGAGCGTGCTACCGCAGATGGACCTCCTTAAGTAGGGAGGTATCAGGTGCCTGCAATCACTCGTTAGCCTGCGACCACAGGGAGAAAGGGTGAAACAGAAATACCTGCCCCAGCAGGGGGTGCCCAAAACGAAGACCAACTTAAGATAAATGAGGGTTCGTAACATGTACGCACTATTTTGTTTGGTTATAAAAGTGCTACACATCTAGATGGACAAATGTAAAATATTTTTTACAAGCATTCGCAGACACAAGTGGTTTCCTTGCAACAGGTTGTGTTGAAGTCTTTTCTTTGTGAAAACGGCAGATAAACACATACATTATTAACAGCATCATCAAGAAAATGTACGGTCAATCACACGTAACACTTAACAGTATACACAGGCCGCCCGTCACACATCCATCAAAACATTTCACACATTCCTCTCAGTGCCATTCAGCAGGCAGAAAAGGGCTTCATGAAATGCACTATGGTCATTGTTGACCACATTGTCAAAGATGACAGAGGGATCAGGGTAGGCCACCGCAAAGTCCCTTTGTGCCCGGCTCCTGTCTTCCTCAGTGTGAAAGGAGTTCACACCAAAGGCTGCCTCCCTGCTGAGAGAGCTTCTAAACTCCTGCTCATATCTGTCAGCAGCAACAGCAGCACTGGGTAGCAGGTCCTCCGATATCTGTGCTGGACATCCTGCTGCAGCGAGTTCATTAGGTATTCCTCTACCTTGTAAAGGAAACATTTTAAGCCAAAGTAAGTTTTTTTTTTTATAGCACATTTCACATTTCGAGACATTTGAAAATAAAATAAATAATGATTAAGAGAATAGCAAATAAAAATAGGATTTATTAGTAGAAAGTTTATTTTGGGCTGACATGATTCATTCACAATATATTTTTAGCATACCTTGAATCCTACGTGCATTCCATGACTGCACAACCCTGTCTAACCCAATCTGGCTGAGTTGGCACGTCAGGTTAGACACACAGAACTTCACCGTGTTGTCCTGCATGTCTATGGCCGCTTGGTCAGTCAGGTGCACCAGGGCCTGCTTCAGTGGGTAGTTTACCCGGTTATTGACTTCAGGCCAAATCTGCTCCACCCTAAGATTCTGTTGTGAACACAAGATTCAGTTTGAAAAATAAGCAAGGCCGATAATCTGCTAAAAATGAATAGTAACTGAATAGTAACTGCTAAATATGTTGTTCGAAGCTGTGGACAAATGCTGACATATTCAGCTGCTTCAGATTCCATTTGACAAATAAGAAACTGAAAAATTCTGTCCGTTTCCACTGTGGCCATATAATCTGATTTCACCTTTCGTCTCCCTTTTTAGTAGCAATACAAAGACGTACCCTTGAATATGTAGTCTGCAAGTAAGGTTGCCTGCTCAGGTTATACCTGTGCCTGGAAAGGATACCCTGGATGTACAGGCACAGGTAGAACTCCTTCCCATGGTGAACTCTGACACGGTCCCACATCCCATTGACACTCTGGTACAAATTAGACACATGCATAAGTAGTACAGAGAGTCAAATGCATTAAACTGAAATAAATAATATACTTGGAATCATATTTTTAGTTCGATATGAGGAGCCATACAAAACATAATGCTAAATTTGCTTTGCAAGTATAGTCTAGGACGCACCTGTATACCTCCTAAATAATCAGATTGTTTTTCAAAGGCATGGTGGCACTTGCAACAATTCTGCCGCTGCTGCCGTCAACTGCCACCACATGTGTGACACCGAACATGCCCAGCTTCTCATTTTGATCCATGTGCAGTTTATGGCCCATATATTCTGCATGGTAGGGAATAGGGTTCAGATTACGAGCACCCTTTAGAAGGAAGAGAAGTATAATTAAAACTCTTTTTGCTCCTGTTTCATGAATATTTACTTTTCACTGTTTACTTACCGGTACTCTAAGTTACTTACATGTCTTCGCAAATCGTGGTATCGGCTGATGACTGTCCTCCCAACTCTGCTTTCCCCAGCATGCACACCAATCGATGACAGGTATCCCGTCATAAATTTTCGATTATGTATATCTATACTTAAATACACACGTATAGGCCTACCTTGTTGATGGAAGAACCCACTGCCATTTCCAAATCAGTGTCGGAAACTTTCTTCTTCGAAGGTTGTGCTCCACACAGAACCTCCTCACCGTCATAACGCAGCACTTCGGGGCACCAGATTGCTTTAGAGCGGTACCGATCTCGTCGTGCGTCTTTCCAGTGTCAAATAGTTCACGGATAAAATCACCATAAGGTTCAAGTGCGGCCATAACTAAGGCTAAATATAATTAGAGACTATTGCTGGTTTAGGTGGTTTGCTATTTTTTCTTCGCTGCGTTCTGCCTTCTGATGTAGCCTATAACTATAAATTTATCTATTTTTGTTGTTGTTTTTCTGTTTCGGGTTTAAAAAACCGACACACAAAATGCACAAACACAAATAAAATGCAGTTTATTTGTTTAT
Source organism: Gadus macrocephalus (assembly GCF_031168955.1). Taxonomy (NCBI): domain Eukaryota; kingdom Metazoa; phylum Chordata; class Actinopteri; order Gadiformes; family Gadidae; genus Gadus; species Gadus macrocephalus. The sequence goes on from NC_082385.1 coordinate 32,627,048, forward strand.
TCCTTTTGCCCTTTTTCCGTTTCAAAACCAAATCAGAAGAACCCAAAAACGACTGTTAATTGGTTTTTCTGATTTTGTTTTAAATCGGAATATTCAAAGAACGAACCATACACGGATTATTACACGAACCATGCGCGCAAAATATGCGGGGCTTGCATGATTTCATAATCCCCGCATTTCCGTTGCAAAAAAGTCATATATTTTAGCAGAAAATGGAAAAATGTTGCGTTTACTGCACACAAGGGCAGCCATTTCCCCCTGTTGCCATGGGAACGTTATGAGGCGACGTAATTACACGACTTGGACGTCATCGAAAAGCTGACGTCCCGCATTTTCATAGTGTAACGGTCAGGATTATTGCCGCCGCCTTGTAGGGGTAACACAGTTCTTAATCTGGAGAGGACAGGATCTAGGTCCCCCACACCCAATGCCTATAGCTTCAATGTCCAGGTGAGTGGACACGTTGTGCACTGTTTAGCCGTCTAGATCAGCGGTAGCTTACTAAGGTTTGGCTAAACAGGTGAAGCGCCCCTACCCCCAGGTAAGAAATATATCAAATACAAAATAAATACAATAGAAAATGTCTGTCCTTTAACTCTGATGTTTACTCAAAATGAAACATTTTTGAGCATGAAAATAGTTAAAAAGACGCTTGCCAACGTTCAACACAATATACATACATTTGATTGTTCCCATCAACAATAACATATAAACAGGGACGCTGGAAGTAATTCACAGTTGGGGGGGCTGAGAAACGTATCGCGTTTGTATCGCGAACCTGCTGACTTCGGTGAGAGTTTCATTTATTTTATACTGCTTGTGACATTTATAGTCAAATATATTGTTTGACTTATGTCAATAAAATGGCAATAGTATAATAATAGTCTGATATATTTATGTATTTATGTATTTATTTCCACGAGGGTTTTTGCATTTCACATTCAGCCTCTCGCCACCAGGGGGGGCTGCAGCCCCCCCAGCCCCCCCACTTCCAGCGTCCCTGCATATAAACCGGGAAAACATAAATCACATTCCAATGCTAAATTACCAGACGTGCATTTAACATTCGAGTCACAATCACAATCCAATATAACACTAGCTATATTATTCCAACACTTATAACACTCAAGAAAGACACTTTTCCTTAAGTCCTGAACAGGGGTATGTGCACGGAATGCACAGCGGTGCAATGTCCTTTCCAGTGTAGTGCGTGTGGGCGTGTGTACGGCCGCGTTAGTTCTTTCAGTCGTGTGTGTGTGTGTGTGGGCGTGTGTACGGCCGCGTTAGTTCTTTCAGGTGTGTGTGTGTGTGTGTGTGTGTGTGTGTGTGTGTGTGTGTGTGTGTGTGTGTGTGTGTGTGTGTGTGTGTGTGTGTGTGTGTGTGTGTGTGTGTGTGTGTGTGTGTGTGTGTGTGTGTGTGTGTGTGTGTGTGTGTGTGTGTACCGGCTCGGCGTTAGTTCGTTTCGTCACAGTTCTGTTCGGGCTGAATGATTAGTTTGGGTGCAGGGATTACGATACCGCAGCAGAGACCGCACTTCGGGATGTGCGATGGCTGGCAGGGCAAAGCCCTCCCGAAACGTCCCCAGCTCTCTGGCAGCTCCAGGCAACCACGCAGGACAGCGTCCTCCCTCGTAACAATCACACGGAGGGCCTCTTTTCTCCGTCGCCTCTTTCACGTTAAAATTGTACAGGGGGCGAAAATTGTACCGGCCTACGTCATCAGTTGTTGACAACTTGACAAACAATTACGTAAGGGTTGTCCGTTGCCGGGCAGGTTTCAAAAAACATTCGGCTCATGTTTCCCAAGACAAAATAACATAATACAGATAGCGGATTGCTAGATAAAACTCGAATTTAGCTAGTAAACTAATTAGCAGAGAGCCGTAAAAGCACTTTCTACCCATTTCAGTGGAGGAATTGGACTCCTCAATCACGCAATGTTATACTTAAAAGGAACAAGTAAGTTCCATATTAATTAAGTCTTTTGGCATGTAGTATATACAAAATATATATACAACGGTCCCAAACTGCATTTGATATACACCTTGAGACTCCGGTCAAACACTATAGGACATTGATCATGATATGCCTCAATATCAGAATAACAACCATGGGTCAAATAGCAATGGCTAGTGGAATGAAAATGAAAGCAGCTTGTCCAGGCCCTGCAAGTCAGGATGTAGGCTATGAATCGGAATACATTTTTAGCTAGTTGGCATCCCAGAAACCAATTCTATATTTTCTTGGGGAGGACCCCCGTCCATTACTGCACCCCACCCACGAATTGGATCACCAGCCGCCGTTGCAAACAGAGAGTGAAGGGGGACCAATGCTAGGAATCCTGACTTTGTCCCGTTCGAATAATGCTGCATTCTAGAGGGAGGACCGGCCTAAACTGAGCATCACTGAGATCTAGACATTTAACCAGGGACCTTTTAAAATGGATCATCTTCAATCATCTTTGTCCTAGAAATAAGTTATTCAACACAGACATCAATTATTAATAAAAACAGAAAGCAAATCAAAATTGGAAAGCATTTAAACGTAATGAAAAGAAAAACAAAAAGCAGTAATTTCAACCAATACAGGACAGAGGTCTCAATCAAAGCGTCCAGTTAACCCGTGTCAAAGTGTGCTTGAGCATGTGCACTCGCAAATTGCTTGGGTCGCTGTAGCTGGCGTTGCACTGCAGACACACGCAGGGCTTCTCCCCGGTGTGAGTCCTCATGTGGATCGTCAGGGCGGAGCTTTGAATGAAACACTTCGTGCATTGGTCACACCTGTAGGGCTTCTCGCCGGTGTGAGACAACGTGTGGGACTTCAGGGCGGAACCCTGACTGAAGCACTTCGGGCATTGGTCACACTTGTACGGCTTCTCCCCCGAGTGAGTTCTGATGTGGCTATTCAGGTAGTCTTTCCGACAGCAAGACTTCGTGCATAGGTCACAGCTGTAGGGCTTCTCGCCGGAGTGAGTCCTCAGGTGGATCTTCAGCTGGCTTGTCCGACTGAAGCCCTTCGTTCATTGGTCACACTTGTAGGGCTTCTCCCCAGAGTGAGTCCTCATGTGGATCTTCAGGTGGCTTGTCCGACTGAAGCACTTCTTGCATTGGTCACACCTGTAGGGCTTCTCCCCAGAGTGAGTCATTACGTGTTTATTCAGGTTGCCTTTGTGACTGAAGCGCTTCATGCAATGGTCGCACTTGTAGGGCTTCTCGCCGGAGTGAATCATCATGTGGAATTTCAGGAGGCCTTTCTGACTGAAGCGCATCTTGCATTGGTCACACTTGTAGGGCTTCTCCCCGGAGTGAGTCCTCATGTGGTTCTTCAGGATGTATTTCTGACTGAAGCGCATCGTGCATTGGTCACACTTGTAGGGCTTCTCGCCGGAGTGATTCATCATGTGGATATTCAGCTGGCCTTTCCGACTGAAGCACTTCGTGCATTGGTCACACCTGTAGGGCTTCTCCCCGGAGTGAGTCCTCATGTGGTTCTTCAGGATGTATTTCCGACTGAAGCGCATCGTGCATTGGTCACACTTGTAGGGCTTCTCGCCGGAGTGAGTTCTCATGTGGCTATTCAGGTAGTCTTTCTGACAGAAAGACTTCGTGCATTGGTCACAGCTGTAGGGCTTCTCGCCGGAGTGAGTCCTCAGGTGGATCTTCAGCTGGCTTGTCCGACTGAAGCACTTCGTGCATTGGTCACACTTGTAGGGCTTCTCCCCAGAGTGAGTCCTCATGTGGCTCTTCAGGTGGTTTTTCAGACTGAAGCACTTCGGGCATTGGTCACACCTGTAGGACTTCTCGCCGGTGTGAGTCCTCAGGTGGTTCTTCAGGTTGCAGCCATGACTGAAGCGCTTCGTGCATTGGTCACACTTGTAGGGCTTCTCGCCGTAGTGAGTTCTCATGTGGCTATTCAGCTGGCTTGTCCGACTGAAGCCCTTCGTGCATTGGTCACACTTGTAGGGCTTCTCCCCAGAGTGAGTCCTCATGTGGATCTTCAGGTGGCTTGTCCGACTGAAGCACTTCTTGCATTGGTCACACCTGTAGGGCTTCTCCCCAGAGTGAGTCATTACGTGTTTATTCAGGTTGCCTTTGTGACTGAAGCGCTTCATGCAATGGTCACACTTGTAGGGCTTCTCGCCGGAGTGAGTCCTCATGTGGAATTTCAGGATGCCTTTCTGACTGAAGCGCATCTTGCATTGGTCACACTTGTAGGGCTTCTCCCCGGAGTGAGTCCTCATGTGGTTCTTCAGGATGTATTTCTGACTGAAGCGCATCGTGCATTGGTCACACTTGTAGGGCTTCTCGCCGGAGTGATTCATCATGTGGATATTCAGCTGGCCTTTCCGACTGAAGCACTTCGTGCATTGGTCGCACTTGTAGGGTTTCTCGCCGGAGTGAGTTCTCATGTGGTTCTTCAGGTGGGAGCTATAACTGAAGCGCTTCGTGCATTGGTCACACCTGTAGGGCTTCTCCCCGGAGTGAGTCCTCATGTGGATATTCAGGTGGTCAGTCCGACTAAAGGGCTTTGTGCATTGGTCACACTTGTAGGGCTTCTCGCCGGAGTGAGTTCTCATGTGGATCTTCAGGTGGGAGCTATAACTGAAGCGCTTCGTGCATTGGTCACACCTGTAGGACTTCTCGCCGGAGTGAGTCCTCATGTGGACGATCATATTGGCATTGTTGGGAATAACCGTGCCACCCAGGACACCGGGCCGGCCCTTGCGGCCACCATGATGCCCAGTCAGCTCCTCAAGGCGCACCAGCCTCACGCTGCAGTTCAGGCTCTTGGCCACGCTGTGGTCAGCGGACAGCGAGCTCAAGGCCTCCAGTTCTGACGCGGCAAAGAGGGTGTCCTGGCCGTCCACCGCCAGTGGGCCCTCCCCTTGTCCGTAAACGCTCAGGATGCGCAGCTCCCCGCTGTGACTTGACATGTGGGAGGAGCCAGGGGCGTCCACACGCAGACTCTCCGAGGTGGCGCCGCGCTGCGTGCTGCAGTCTCTGATGTCATTGTCTTCTTCAGAGAGGAAAACAGAGAAAGAGAGAAAGTGATGTTTTTAATTAATCGTTTTCACAAAAGGTATACAGTTTGTACTTTGTACACACTTGTGTATTGGAAGAATTATATTTTGACATTCTTTCTAACTTCTATTTGTTGATTATGCATTTTCCTTGTCGCCCTTTGGATGGTTAAGGGTTAAAGGCTCCTGCTGAGAAGGCAGATTCGAGTACATTCTCAGTTTATAAAGGTTGTTTTCTTGCATAGATAGATGCAATGTGTATTACTAACCTACGGCGGGCATGCCTCCACCAATATCCTCTTCAACCTTGATTGAATTGGTGTCTGGGGTCTGCTGCTTTCCACATAAAAAAGGAAACACACACAAGACATATTCTTTCATTTTCACAGAATTGTTGTTAATCCCCACTAACGACAGATTAGGCATTTTTACCCTGCCAGCTGATAAAATCCCTGTTCGTCTCGGAGCTGGCTTTCTTGGTTCACTGGAGAAGCCGGGGCTACACACTGGAGGACTTTTTACAATGAATTGCAAAAAAATATATGCATAATTTTTTTGATTCAAGACCCTCGCATGCAAGAATGAGTTCACATCTGAGTGTAGGCTAAAACGCGATTAACTATTTACAAGTGCAATAATCCCAACATATTCTTTATTTTGCTAACCACTTTGCTGACGAAGCATTGTAAGGAACGTTTTTCTGGTACTTTCTCTTAGATCGACCATTTTTCGTCTTCTTTAAATGCGACTGCCTCACCTTCTCTCCCATGATGGTCAGCAGCTTGCGGATTTCACCATCTCTCCAGTTACAACTATTCATGTTGATATCGCTGCATCGTCTCTGTTGTAGAGACAATGCAGCAACACCTCAACCCAAGCCTCGCCCCTAGAACCGCAAAGCTGTCTTATCGCATTTACATCAACATGAAACCGCCAATATGTGTAGGGTCAGAGAGGGTTAATAGGGGTGCGAAATAAAGCCTGTAAATTACCTCGGTCAGTGTAAACGTGCGGATCACACAGGGGAGAAGTTGGGCATAAGACGGGCATATTTGGGAGTGTAAAAACGTTTACTGAATCATAAAGGTGTATGCTTTCTAAAGGTGTGTGCTGGAGTTGAAACAGAGGAAGCCTCTCTTTTGGATGCTGAATAAGAAGATGATTTCCAACCTGCACACTCAGCTCCTCGCGGCAGACCAGCCGCTCGCCGCGCTCCAGGCTCTTGGCCACGCTGTGGTCTGCAGACAGCGAGTTCAGGGCCTCCACTTCTGACGCGGTGAAGAGGGTGTCATGGCCGTCCGTCGCCAAAGGGCCCTCCCCTTTTCCGTAGACGCTCAGAATCTTCAGTTCCTCGCTGTGGATGGACATGTGGGGGGAGCCAGGGGCGTCCTCACCCTGAATCTCTGAGGAGGCGTTGCGATGAGTGCTACGGTCTCCAAAGGCATCGCAGTCTTCTGCAGAGGGAGAAAAAAAGGAAAAATCATTTGTTTTGATACATTATTTGCATAAAGGGAGGCATTGTGTATTTGTACACGTGAGAGAAACTCTTTAAATGTATGCAACATTGACACAGAGGGTTTAAAATGTGTACTGCTGACAAAGATTCACAGTTTTGGAGAGGGACGTCTCCTCCAGCACCCTCCCCCCTAGACTCAAAGCTCAAGTGGTTGGCCAGGTTAAGGACACTCAACGAACACCAGCGCAAAGTAACCTGAGCACAACATGACATGCGAGGCAAGCACAATAATTCTATTCTGACACTGAAAAGCAACAATGTGTCCTTCCCTCTAACCTGATCAGCTAACATTGATGCATTATGAATTCATTGATGTTTGAGAATGATAAACCAGCTCATGTGGCATTTGTCTTGAAACCCTTCTGGGCTCTTGACTGATTCCATCTTTGAAATGCTACTCCCAAGTTTGACTCGTGTTTTAACAGGGCGCTGGTCATGATGCTTTTCAAAAGAGGACCAGGCTTTTTAGCGCAGGGAGAATCGAATACATTCTCAGTTGATCCAGGTTGTTTTCTTGCATAGATGCAATGTGCATTACTAACCTACGGCGGGCATGCCTCCACCAATATCCTCTTCAACCTTGATTGAAATGGTGTCTGGGGTCTGCAGCTTTCCACATAAAGAAGGAAACACACACAAGACATATTCTTTCATTTTCACAGAATAGTTGTCAATCCCCACTACCGACAAATTAGGCGTTTTTACACTGCCAAGCGTGTTCGGTCGCGGCTTGGCACGCCCTGCAATTTCCATGTCTTGCCTGGGTATTTTTTTTTTTTATCCAAGACCATCGCATGCAAGAATGAGTTCAAATCTGAGTGTAGGCTAAACACGATTAACTATTTACAAGTGCAAAAATGCAAACATATTCTTTATTTTGCTAACCACCAGTTCCTCGCTGTGACTGGACATGTGGGAGGAGCCAGGGGCGACCACACCCAGAATCTCTGAGGTGGCGCCACGCTGAGTGCTACGGTCTCCAAAGGCATTGCAGTCTACTGTATAGGGAGAAAAAAAGGTAAAGTAATTGTTTTGATACATTATTTGCATAAAGGGGGCATTGTGCATCTGTACAAGTTAAAGAAACTCTTTAAATGTACGCAACATTGACACAGAGGGTTTAAAATGTGTACTGCTGACAAAGATTCACAGTTTTGGAGAGGGACGTCTCCTCCAGCACCCTCCTCCCTAGACTCAAAGCTCAAGTGGTTGGCCAGGTTAAGGACACTCAACGAACACCAGCGCAAAGCGATCTGAGCACAACATGACATGCGAGGCAAGCACAATAATTCTATTTGGACACTAGAATGCAACAACGTGTCATTCCCTCTAAGCTGTTCAGCTAACATTCATACATTATGAATTCAGTGATATTTGAGAATGATAAACCAGCTCATGTCGCATCGGGCTTGAAACCCTTCTGGGCTCTTGACTGATTCCATCTATGAAATGCAACTCCCAAGTTTGACTCGTGTTTTAGCAGGGCGCTGGTCATGATGCTTTTCCAAAGAGGACCAGGCTTTTTAGCGCAGATAGAATCTAGCATCAGCCTAGAATCTATGCTTCCAAGAATCTATTACATCAAAGAACAAAAATACTCAATGAGGAAAGTACACAGTACCTTCACTTTTAAAATGTGGCTGCAAAGTCTTTAAGGATAGCTGTGTGCCTACAAATATGCGTTTCCAGGTGCTCTGTCTGGCAGGCAACATCCCTTGAGAGAAGCTGCTGAATGTAAGCACTTGATGAGCTGGCCTGCGTAGAGACAACAAAGTAAAATCAGTACTCAATTAATTACGTTGTATATAGTCCAGCAGCAAGTTGTAAGAAGATATAAGATAAGCATGTTTAGTGAATTACATTAGCCTAATACTTAAAATTAGTTATATGAAATGATATTACATCCAGAGGTGGGTAGGAACGCGCTACATTTACTCCGTTACAAATACTTGAGTAACTTTCTGGATAAATTGTAATTTTAGGAGTAGTTTTATTGCAACATACTTTTACTTTTTCTTGAGTAAATATTTGAAGAAAGAACGGTACTTTTACGCCGTTCCATTTGGCTACGTGACGGTCGTTACTTTGTTTTTTTTAGATCTTTTCTTTTATTACATGCGAGATCTATTTCTATCACGTGAATATTCCTTAGCCCAAGTGAAGGAGTTCAAGTACCTCGGGGTCTTGTTCGCGAGTGAGGAGACTATGGAGCGTGAGATTGGCCGGAGAATCGGAGCAGCGGGGGCGGTATTGCGTTCGCTTTACCGCACCGTTGTTACGAAAAGAGAGCTGAGCCGCAAGGCAAATCTCTCGATCTACCGGTCGATCTTCGTTCCTATCCTCACCTATGGTCATGCGGGTTGGGTGATGAACGAAAGGACGAGATCGCGGGTACAAGCGGCCGAGAGGCAATTGAATAACGCGCGCACACACACACACACACACACACACACACACACACACACACACACACACACACACACACACACACACACACACACACACACACACACACACACACACACACACACACACACACACACACACACACACACACACACACACACACACACACACACACACACACTCGGGAGAGTTGGGAGAATTCCCCGTGGCCCGTTAACGTTTCGGGGGGCGCCGGGTCAACCAATTCGCCCTTGTCTAGAGTGGAGTAACTGAGCGCCCCCTCCCGAAGTGGTACAGCCCAGGTCAGCCTTGAACTGCGATTCAGAAAGAAAGAAAGACGTCAGAAAGACGTAACAGGTAATGACAACATTGAACTCATGCAGGCTCGAACAGAGTGAGTGAAACACACACATTGCTTGAGTAATTATAATCTTAAAGTAACAGTACTTTTACTTGAGTACATTTTTTAGCTACTCTGCCCACCACTGATTACATCATTGATTTGTTTACATATTTTATAGTTCATCTCAACAACCCAATACCATGACATCAAGCTCTGCAGAAATCAGCTAATAACCCTTTGATTTGAATCAGGTGTGAAGGGGAAAACATGCCTATAATAGTGTGTTCCAGGTACACTTTTTTGCCCGAAAATAACCAGCTATAACTGGGAGTACAAGAGGGTAGAAGGGTGCGAAAACACGGGTTCCCAGGAACGCACCATATGTATTTAGGATGAGTTTAACAGGTCATAAGGATCTCATCATCAGTAAAACGCTAGAACTACTGCTGTCCAGTGGCCGGTAAAATACAATAGTTTGTAGTATGGTGAGCAGACATTGTTAAACATTGCATTCCCTTGGTATCCAAGCAGTAGAGATCAGTGTCTGTACCCCCTTTGTTGAATTGTGCCCATTCTCGTGTGATGCCCCATGCTTGCTGAGATGCACACTCTACTTACAGTGTGTGTATTTATAGGAATGAATGGGCGGCCATGTATTAGTCCACTGTCCTTTCTCTATAATAGGTCCATGGTATTTACACACATAACTAATGCTATCTACCTTAACATTAGCGACAGTAGCTTGGCTGTTAGCTGTAGCGCTAATGCTAAAGCAACATTATAATCCTAACAAGGTAACCATATACAGTAAAGCAACACAATGATGTGGCGTTAGTTAACTTACCTTTTCGAGGTTTTGTACATCCAAACACTGAGCAACTGCGATGATTCGCTCGTTTACAAGCCACGGTGTCTCTCTCAAGGAAAGAACTATGTGTACACGTTCTTAACTCGTTTTCTCATGGGCGGTCGGGGCAAATAATCTGGGCGGGCAAAATAAGAGGAAGGGGAGGTAACCTTTCCCCGTAATTTCCTTTTTTTTTTTATTAAACATGGTTAAAAATAATGCAAACAGAATAAATGCAAGAAAAAATCCTAAGCAATAAATAATGAAGTTCAAATGATACCGTTTTTTATAATTATGATGATGATGATGTTCAGCTCGTTTTTTAAAAGAAATCAAAGCTTTTGGACCAAACAATAACACAATATTTGAACAGATTAACCGAAACCATCAAACAAGAAAAGAAAAACGGAAATTCACTGTTCCAGCTCATAACAATTCATTATTTTTTTCTGAAGATTCTTTTTTAGTTTTGATATAGTGGTACATTTTAAGCCTTTTGCATTGGTTCAAAGTTTCCCTCTGGCTTAGGAACTTTACACACACACACACACACACACACACACACACACACACACACACACACACACACACACACACACACACACACACACACACACACACACACACACACACACACACACACACACACACACACCAAAATAATTAGTAAACAGAAAAAGAAGAGACCCGACACAAACCCAACCCCTGTACATGACCATACGACATAAGGAACGATAAATCATGGTAGGTTTGTTATCCTACCAAGAGTATTAAAGAAACACTATCAGGGACCGCAACACTGCTTTCAGGTCAGGAGATAGGGCTCAGTACAGCACAGCCAGAGCGAACCTAAAGAGGGGCATAAGGGCTGCTAAGTTAGCATATAAAAGGAAAATAGAGGGCTACATCATGGACAAAAACCCTCGTCAGGTGTGGCAGGGAATACAGCACATCTCTAACTACAAGGGCCACAACATCACAACTACCAACTCTAATGCTACAAGGGCAGAGGAATTAAACAGTTTCTTTGCCCGGTTTGAGGCGGATAGACAACCAACGCCCACCCCCCAGCCTTCACCAACACCCCGCTGACCATCCAGGAACATCAGGTTAGAAGGACACTGAGGAAAGTGAACCCGAGGAAGGCGGCAGGACCCGACGGCGTACCGGCAGGTCTCCAGAGTGCGCCTAGAATTCGGGGTAGTGCGACCAAATATTTTATTTGGGCGCACCGGTGCGACTGAAAATGTATCTGGTATAATTATTATTATTTATTTTTTACACAGCAGTCTATTCATAACATTGTAATAACCACGGAAGAGGCAGTGAATGAAGTATTGATTAGACAGCGATTTATTAGACACCTAATAAACCGTTGGAACACGCAAGACCGGTAACAATAGCAACGCCGGGTAACAAACCCGCGAAGCCCAATCCAGGGGCCTGTACTACGAAGCTCGATTAGAGGGTTAGCGAGGTATGTTGAGCTGAAAGCCTGGGATAGCTGTACCATGAAAGTTGATCTCTTTAAGCGTCGCTGTATCACCATGGTGACTTACGCTCGCAACCAAACCTGGTCGGGAGCAGCTTTTCAGCGAGTCTACCCGGAGATCGGCTACTTATATCGGCGTGCGCAGCTTCCTAGCCCCTCCTCAGATAATGGCGTCACCATTTGTGGGTGTTCCCATGGACCTCGACGCACTTATCGTACAGGCGTCTCTCCGGAGACAAAGGTTTTTTTCGGGACAGAACCGATCCCTTTGCATTGTCTGACGATATTCTTTATGAGAGATACAGATTCGGCATTTATTTAATGGTGAAGATATTATTAATCAATGGCGTAAATATCGACGGTGCAACCGGTGCAGCTGCCCGGGTTCCTCATTATGCTTACCTTCCTGGACCTGCTGCTATTTAGATATATGTGGGCAGAAGGGGTTGTTGGTTGTTGTCTGGGAGGGAGGGGAGGGTGTAGGACACTTGAATGTGCCTTAAGTGGAAGGCAGGGGGAGGGGTTATTGTTATATATTTATTAATATTTCGTACTGTATTCTATTTATTCTTTTTATTTTTAAAAAGCACTGAACAAGATCTGCACCTTAATTTCGTTGCGTAAATACACTGTATTTAACCCAATGACAAATAAAGATTCTACTTCTAAGCACACGGAATGGAAAGGTAAGTGAAATGAACACAATCATGTATGGTGTGGGGTACAATCTCAGTCTATTTCACAAGTTTACTATGCGTTTTTTTGTAATAACAAAGATAACGGTAATGACAATGTTGTGGCAATATCAAGCAGAACTTTACTATAAAAATTATATGAACCCTGTTTGAATAATTTGTCAATTTCAATGAATTTCTATGCATTCTCCATGGACCTAGAGATACCTCCCGCCCTCTCAAATAGAAAAGTGCTAAGATAGTTTGCATTTGCAACTGTGGCCACCTAGTTTGATAATGAGGCCAATCCAGACTTATTTGTTGTGTAGATTCCTTTAACCGTCTTGCAGCCATGTCCACTTCACCCATAATGTGAATTGCAATTTAACTTGGTCTCTCCTCTGGCCAATCCTACACTCCACGAAGGCCCCTCCCCCTGACCTTTGTTTCCTTTGTATTTACCCACGATGTGAACGTTTCCTATAAGAATCAAGTACACCCATCGTCTCATTGACTGTATGCTTGGTAACTTTGCTGCCTGTATCTTCCCCTGATCAAGCTCTACATTAAATTAAATATTTTGCTGTCAGAAGTGTCCTAGAAATAAGTTATTCAACACAGACATCGATTATTAATAAAAACAGAAAGCAAATCAAAAGTTGAAAGCGTTTCATCGTGATGAAAAGAAAAACTAAAAGCAGTAATTGAAACCAATGCAAGACAGAGGTCTCAATCAAAGCGTCCCGTTACCCCGTGCCAAACGGTGCTTGAGCATGTGCACACGCAAAGTGCGTGGGTCGCTGTAGCTGGCGTTGCACTGCAGACACACGCAGGGCTTCACCCCAGAGTGAGTCCTCAGGTGGGTCTTCAGGTGGCTTGTCTGACTGAAGCGCTTCGTGCATTGGTCACACTTGTAGGGCTTCTCCCCGGAGTGACTCCTCATGTGTTTATTCAGGCTGCCTTTCTCACTGAAGCACTTCGTGCATTGGTCACACCTGTAGGGCTTCTCCCCGGAGTGAGTCCTCAGGTGGATCTTCAGGTGGCATTTCAGACTGAAGCACTTTGTGCATTGGTCACACTTGTAGGGCTTCTCCCCAGAGTGAGTCCTCAGGTGGGTCTTCAGGGTGCCTGTCTGACTGAAGCGCTTCGTGCATTGGTCACACTTGTAGGGCTTCTCACCGGAGTGAGTCCTCAGGTGGATCTTCAGGTGGCATTTCAGACTGAAGCACTTTGTGCATTGGTCACACTTGTAGGGCTTCTCCCCAGAGTGAGTCCTCAGGTGGGTCTTCAGGGTGCCTGTCTGACTGAAGCGCATCGTGCATTGGTCACACCTGTAGGGCTTCTCCCCAGAGTGAGTCCTCATGTGGATCTTCAGGTCACCGCCTTGACTGAAGCGCTTCATGCATTGGTCACACCTGTAGGGCTTCTCCCCAGAGTGATTCATCATGTGTCTATTCAGGTGGCATTTCAGACTGAAGCACTTCATGCATTGGTCACACCTGTAGGGCTTCTCGCCAGAGTGAGTCCTCAGGTGGGTCTTCAGGGTGCCTGTCCGACTGAAGCACTTCGGGCATTGGTCACACCTGTAGGGCATCTCGCCGGTGTGAGTCCTCAGGTGGTTCTTCAGGTTGCAGCCATGACTGAAGCGCTTCGTGCATTGGTCACACTTGTAGGGCTTCTCGCCGGAGTGAGTTCTCATGTGGATATTCAGGTTGCTTTTCAGACTGAAGCACTTCATGCATTGGTCACACTTGTAGGGCTTCTCCCCGGAGTGAGTCCTCATGTGGACGATCATATTGGCATTGTTGGGAATAACCTTTCCACACAAGACACCGGGCCGGCCCTTGCGGCCGCCCTGATGCCCAGTCAGCTCCTCAAGGCGGACGAGCCTCACGCTGCAGTTCAGGCTCTTGGCCACGCTGTGGTCAGCGGACAGCGAGCTCAAGGCCTCCAGTTCTGACGCGGCAAAGAGGATGTCATGGCCGTCCACCACCAGTGGGCCCTCCCCTTGTCCGTAGACACTCAGGGTGCGCAGCTCCCCGCTGTGACTTGACATGTGGGAGGAGCCAGGGGCGTCCACACGCAGACTCTCCGAGGTGGCGCCGCGCTGCGTGCTGCAGTCTCTGATGTCATTGTCTTCTTCAGAGAGGAAAACAGAGAAAGAGAGAAAGTGATGGTTTTAATTAATCATTTTCACAAAGTATACAGTTTGTACTTTGTACACACTTGTGTGTTGGAAGAATTATATTTTGACATTCTTCCTAACTTCTATTTGTTGATTATGCATTTTCCTTGTCGCCCTTTGGATGGTCAAGGGTTAAATGCTCCTGCTGAGAAGGCAGAATCGAGTACATTCTCAGTTTATCACGGTTGTTTTCTTGCATAGATGCAATGTGTGTACTAACCTACGGCGGGCATGCCTCCACCAATATCCTCTTCAACCTTGATTGAAATGGTGTCTGGGGTCTGCTGCTTTCCACATAAAGAAGGAAACACACACAAGACATATTCTTTCATTTTCACAGAATAGATGTCGATCCCCACTACCGACAGATTAGTTGGGCATAAGACGGGCATAATTGGCAGAGTAAAAACATCTACTGAATCATAAAGGTTTGGGCTTTCTATGGGATTGTTTTAGAGTTGTAACAGAGGAAGCCTCACTTTTGGATGGTGAATGAGAAGATGATTTCCAACCTGTACACTCAACTCCTCGAGGCAGACCAGCCGCTCGCCGCGCTCCAGGCTCTTGGCCGCGCTGTGGTCCGCAGACAGCGAGTTCAGGGCCTCCACTTCTGAGGCGGTGAAGAGGGTGTCATGGCCGTCCACCGCCAGTGGGCCCTCCCCTTTTCCGTAGACGCTCAGAATCTTCAGCTCCTTGCAGTGACTGGACATGAGGGAGGAGCCAGGGGCGTCCACACACAGACTCTCGGAGGTGGCGCCGCGCTGAGTGCTACTGTCTCCAAAGGCATCGCAGTCTTATGCAGAGGGAGAAAGAGGAAAAATCTATTGTTTTGATACATTATTTGCATAAAGGGAGGCATTGTGTATTTGTACACGTGAATGCAATGTTTATTATTTAATTATTGATTATGCCTTTTCCTTGTCGCCCTTTGGATGGTCAAGGGTTAAAGGCTCCTGCTGAGAAGGCAGATTCGAGTACATTCTCAGTTTATCACGGTTGTTTTCTTGCATAGATGCAATGTGTATTACTAACCTACGGCGGGCATGCCTCCACCAATATCCTCTTCAAGCTTGATTGAAATGGTGTCTGGTGTCTGCTGCTTTCCACATAAAGAAGGAAACACACACAAGACATATTCTTTCATTTTCACAGAATAGTTGTCAATCCCCACTACCGACAGATTAGGCGTTTTCACACTGCCAAGCTGGTTCGGTCGTGGCTTGGCACGCCCTGCAATTTCAACGTCTTGCCTGCCAATTTATTTTTTTGATTCAAGACCCTCACATGCAAGAATGAGTTCACATCTGAAGAAAGAGAAAAACGCGATTAACTATTTACAAGTGCAAAAATGCCAACAAATTCTTTATTTTGCTCACCAGCAGTTCCTCGCTACGACTGGACATGTGGGAGGAGCCAGGGGCGTCCACACCCAGAATCTCTGAGGTGGCGTTGCGCTGATTGCTACGGTCTCCAAAGGCATCGCAGTCTTCTGCAGAGGGAGGAAAAAAAGGTAAAAAAGTAATTGTTTTGATACATTATTTGCATAAAGGGAGGCATTGTGTATTTGTACACGTGAAAGAAACTCTTTAAATGTATGTAACATTGACACAGAGGGTTTAAAATGTGTACTGCTGACAAAGATTCACAGTTTTGGAGAGGGACGTCTCCTCCAGCACCCTCCTCCCTAGACTCAAAGCTCAAGTGGTTGGCCAGGTTAAGGTCACTCAACGAACACCAGCGCAAAGTGATCTGAGCACAACATGACATGTGAGGCAAGCGCATTAATTCTATTTTGACACTAAAAAGCAACAACGTGTCCTTCCCTCTAAGCTGTTCAGCTAACATTCATGCATTATGAATTTATTGATGTTTGAGAATGATAAACCAGCTCCTCTGTCTTGAAACCCTTCTGGGCTCTTGACCGATTCCATCTTTGAAATGCAACTCCCAAGTTTGACTCGTGTTTTAGCAGGCCGCTGGTCATGATGCTTTTCCAACGAGGACCAGGCTTTTTAACGCAGGAAGAATCTAGCATCAGCCTAGAATCTATGCTGCCTAGAATCTACCAAATCAAACAAAAAAAATACTCAATGAGTAATGTACACACCTTCACTTTTAAAATGGGGCTGCATAGACTTTAAGGATAGCTTTGTGCCTACAAATATGCGTTTCCAGGTTTTCTGTCTGGCAGGCAACATCCCTTGAGAGAAGCTGCTGAATGTAAGCACTTGATGAGCTGGCCTGCGTAGAGACAACAAAGAAAAATCAGTACTCCATGTTTTACCTTGTATGTATTCCAGGTGCAAGTTGTAAGAAGATATAAGAAGCATGTTTGGTGAATTACATTAGCCTAATACTTAAAATGAGTTCTATGAAATTATATTACATCCTTGATTTGTTTACATATTTTATAGTTCATCTCAACAACCCAATACCATAAAAAATCAAGCTCTGCAGAAATCTGCTAATAACCCTTTGATTTGAATCAGGTGTGAAGGGGAAAACATGCCTATAATAGTGTGTTCCAGGTACACTTTTTTGCCCGAAAATAACCAGCTTTAACTGGGAGTACAAGAGGGTAGAAGGGTGCGAAAACACGGGTTCCCAGGAACGCACCATATGTATTTAGGATGAGTTTAACAGGACAATCTCCTCATCAGTAAAACGCTAGAACTACTGCGGTCCAGTGGCCGGTAGAATACAGTTGTATTTGTTTGTTGTAGCAGACATTGTAAAACATTGCATTCCCTTGGTATCCAAGCAGTAGAGATCAGTGCCTGTACCCCCTTTGTTGAATTGTGCCCATTCTCGTGTGATGCCCCATGCTTGCTGAGATGCACACTCGACTTACAGTGTGTATTTATAGGAATGAATGGGCGGCCATGTATTAGTCCACGGTCCTTTCTCTTTAATAGGTCCATGGTATTTACACACATTACTGATGCTATCTACCTTAAAGTGTAATTCCGGCGCAATTTGAACCCAGGATCTTTGTTTTGGCATTAAAACCCATCAAATAAGCCTCCCAGATACCTTTTTCATTGAAAATCGAGTATTATAGTTTGCCGGGCGCAATGTTTGGCGTCCATGTTGTTGACTTGGGGCATAGTGTTTCGCTTCTAAATCCGCATTTTTGAACCACTAAATAGCACCAAACCTCTGCAGTAGCATGACTAGGGTCCCTACACATAAAACGAAGCACAAACAACTTAGTTTGCAAACCCGGAGTTTATTTAAAAAGACAGTTTAACAAGCATTACCGGGAGGTCCGTGTTTACAGGAAGTCCACACAAGTCGATTGCCGAATGCGCCGGAGTTCAGTTCAAGGAGGAACGTTTTGGAATTTATAATTTATATATTTATAAATAATATATAGCAAGTGTTGACACGTAAATTAAAGGAATTGCATATCTAAGTTACAGTTACAAAATAATTGTTCGCTACAATCAAGCATGGCACGTTGTTGACGGAAGACACACTGCACACGTGATTGACGCATAGAGTGAAGGACAGCTCAAGCACCGGAGAAGACGACCCATCCACAGCTTGAAGTCAAGAGAGAGATGGTTCGTGTTTGCGTCAAGAAACAAATTTATAAGCCCCAACTTCATTCGAGGAAGTGAAAGATGATCTTGTGAGTTGTCCAGGTTGGTTAACCTCGATTTATTGTGTATAAGGATTTGTGGTGGGAATTTACGGACCACGTCAATCGTTTTCTGCGTCAACCGGGTAGAATAAAGTCATCAGTACGTTTAACAATTGCGGTCATATTTGTGTAAAAAAGGTACAAGACCATACAACAAACAATAAAACAAACGTTGCAAGGAGAACTCCATTGCATTGGCTAAAGCCAGGAATTCACATTGCCAAGACAGCATTGCCCCCCAATACTACCTTACCATTTGGTTAATAAAATGGTAATCTATCAGTGGAAGCTGATAATGGACTTCTCCTTGCAACGTTTGTTTTATTGTTTGTTGTATGGTCTTGTACCGTTTTTACACAAATATGACCGCAATTGTTAAACGTTCTGATGACTTTATTCTACCCGGTTGACGCAGAAAACGATTGACGTGGTCCGTAAATTCCCACCACAAATCCTTATCCACAATAAATCGAGGTTAACCTACCTGGACAACTCACAAGATCATCTTTCACTTCCTCGAATGAAGTTAGGGCTTATAACTTTGTTTCTTGACGCAAACACGAACCATCTCTCTCTTGACTTCAAGCTGTGGATGGGTCGTCTTCTCCGGTGCTTGAGCTGTCCTTCACTCTATGCGTCAATCACGTGTGCAGTGCGTCTTCCGTCAATAACGTGCCATGCTTGATTGTAGCGAACAATTATTTTGTAACTAACTTACATATGCAATTCCTTTAATTTACGTGTCAACAATTGCTATATATTATTTATAAATATATATTATATAAATTATAAATTCCAAAACTTTCCTCCTTGAACTGAACTCCGGCGCATTCGGCAATCGACTTGTGTGGACTTCCTGTAAACACGGACCTCCCGGTAATGCTTGTTAAACTGTCTTTTTAAATAAACTCCGGGTTTGCAAACTAAGTTGTTTGTGCTTCGTTTTATGTGTAGGGACCCTAGTCGTGCTACTGCAGAGGTTTGGTGCTATTTAGTGGTTCAAAAATGCGGATTTAGAAGCGAAACACTATGCCCCAAGTCAACAACATGGACGCCAAACATTGCGCCCGGCAAACTATAATACTCGATTTTCAATGAAAAAGGTATCTGGGAGGCTTATTTGATGGGTTTTAATGCCAAAACAAAGATCCTGGGTTCAATTTGCGCCGGAATTACACTTTAACATTAGCGACAATAACTTGGCTGTTAGCTGTAGCGCTAATGCTAAAGCAACATTATAATGCTAACAAGGTAACCATTTACAGTAAAGCAACACAATGATATGGCGTTAGTTAACTTACTTTTTCGAGGTTTGTAGCTGAGCCGAGGAGAGTTGGTACTGATCCAGACTTGATTTTCAGACGTTGAGCAAGTCCAGCTCTGTATTGGCCCAAGTTGAGGAAGCAGTAGTCAGTGAAATGTTTGGCGCTGCCGTGTTCTAGCAACGGGACGCCCATATGTTCCTTACCTCATCTGACTCCCGCGCTGCGTTTGTATCCAGTAGGCGTGGCCTATGACGTATTGGCCCCGGCTTCCTCATCTGTCTAAAGATGCTGCCAGAGCAATAGAGAGAGAAGTGTTGCGACCATAGATATATCTAAGATATATCTATTAACTAGATGCCCTACGGCGGCATCTAGAACGAGGCATATAGTTAATATATATGTCTATGGTTGCGACACTCTGATCTCGCCGGCAGGGTCGTCACGTGGTTCATGTAAGCATGTATAGTTCAAGAACAGGCCGCGCTGCCGTGTTCTTCAATGGGACTGCCAGCAGCGATTGCAATATTGAATGGTAAATATAAATTAAAAAACACAAGTACTTTTCTGACCATTGTTGCATATTTGTAAACGTCAGTTTTACATTTGGAGTGGTAGGGTGACAACTGCAAGCTACTTAGATACGTTAAGTTTGAGGGAAAGCTTCACGTTCCTGTTAGCATGGGTAGCACTAGGCTACTGACTTTAGTGGCTTAACCTTACTACATCTGTTCTGAAATCAGAATCAAAAGTATCACATATATTAAAGAATAATAAATGAAAGTATTTTTTTTATTAAACAATGGGTCAGACAACAATAATGTGTGTGTGTGTGTGTGTGTGTGTGTGTGTGTGTGTGTGTGTGTGTGTGTGTGTGTGTGTGTGTGTGTGTGTGTGTGTGTGTGTGTCCAACTTGAAAAACAACGACAAAGTGAAGGAACAGGGATGAATATTGCGTTAACAAGAGAGGAATACGCTGAGGAAAGGAGACAATTAAAAAAGTAAAATGGTCCACTGGTTATAAAACCCTGCAGCAAATGCAGATTCCACTGCCTAACATCTGCACGCTGCAAAGAGAGTAGGCGCCAGGTAAAGCCGGGCCCCGTTTCCCGAAAGCATCGTTAGCCTAAGTGGATCGCAGTGGGTCGTACGAGCATCGTACAGTTTTCACACCGTTTCCCGAAAGCATCGTTGGTAACGAACGTCTTGAAAACGCTCGTAGCTAACGAGTGCTCCAGGGTACTCGTAGGACGCTAAGAGCATCGTTAGCCTACTATAGAGTGAACTCATTATTGCATTCGGGTGTCTTCATTCATAAAAAAAATAAAACATTTGGGAGTATGCAATAATACAAATGATTCTAAAGAGGTCAGAGACTCCGTGCACAGCCCCGCCTTCCCAGTGAACCAAGAAACCCCGCGCCGTGACGAACGGGGGATTTGACCCCCTCGGTTTAACACAGGAAACTTGCGATAAGAAGGTGAAATCGCCGGGCGTGCCAATAAGCTGCGACCGAACCGGCTCGGCAGTGTAGAAAGACCTATAGCCAGGGTTCGAGTTAGTTGGGAGGCAGTGGGAGCTTTCGATTATGAGCAGCTACTTGCCAAACGAAAAAATAGCCTGACTTCACAAGGTGTCTATTTATAATTTATTTGTTGATAAAGTTGATCAGCAGAGAAATAGTTAGCCAAAGACGTTGACGTCGCTTAGCAACCGAAGACGCTGGCGTTGTTGTGAAGGTCCCATGCAAGTGAACGGAGCGTTCCACGGCATTGAGAAGAGTCATAATAGCCCATATTTACGTCCTATATCCCCCCGTCCCGTCCCGTCAAAATTCAGCGCAAGGCCGGTACGGTCTCCCCCAACCGTCAACAACTTTAAGAGACCCCCACAGAGATGGAATCATAACTTGAACCCTGCCTACAGCCAACTTCATCCTGCCCAACAATATGGGCAGGATCCAAGCTCTCCTAATCGGGTCAGCAATAGCCGCGTTTGAATGATAATGTATGAATGGAACGTTGCATTTTTAATGTCTACAAATATTCTATACTAGAGAGCCAATCAATGCAACCTTATGCGGAATCAGATAAAGTCGGCTCTCTTGCTGCGCAAAATAGGCCTATATGTTTAAAAATTCAGCACATTAAGATAAATGTAGTTGTCACACAAGCTATTTTGGATTTTTGTAACATGGAATTAGTTCAGGGGGGCACATGCCGTGAATAAATGTATGCACAGTGCGTTCAGGATTAGGACTAATATGTCGGCCTAGGCTTAATCAATTGTGTTTTAATATCTTTAGTATTCATATTATTGCAATCTATTCATTTCGTAGGCTACTCTGCGGTTGGCCTTGATGGGGAGATATTTTAATTAGGGATCGACCGATATATCGGTCGGCCGATATTATCGGCCAATATTCGCGTTTTTTACGTGCATCGTATCGGCCGATACGCGGCTGATTTTCGCAGATTCTTTTTATTTTTTTTTATATTTTATACACCTGTCTTTAATATTTGTTAAATATTGTTCATCTACTTGCTCTTACTTGTTCTACTTCACCTGTTTTTACTATTTGTTAAATATTTTTTTAAAAAATCGGCTCAAGAAAATCGGTATCGACGTATCGGCTAAGGCTGATGAAAAATATCGGTATCGTATCGGCCCTAAAAAATCGGTATCGGTCGATGCCTAATTTTAACCCCTTTTTAACCCTATTTTCCTGTGACATTCCTGCGTCTCCCCCTGCGTCATAGCCCGTTTCAGAACTATGTCAGTGGACAGGTACAATCCTACGATCGTCGTGAGTGCAGCGAATGCGCGTTCACGTTAAGAGGTGTTTCGGGAAACGCTCCAAAGAAATTATCGATGGTTCGAAAGAATGATCTTACGAGCGAAGATCCATCGTTATCGGGAAACGGGGCCCTGGACCCAGTGTTTGAGATGCCAGATATATCAGGCTGAGGTTTGTGGAACCAAAAACAAGTGGGAACAAGGACTAAGAACAACAAAGCAAACAAACAGTAAGTGAACAAGAACAGCAAAGTAGAGCCAGGGGGTATCAATAAATAAAACAATGTTAGTCATGTGTGCAACAAGAACAACAAATGTCTAAACAGGTGTGCGTGTATGTCTAACTTGTAAAACAAGGACAAAGTGAAGGAACAGGGAGGAATATTATAAGTTATTAATAAACAAAGAAAATCCTCCACAAACATCAGGCTGAGGTTAAGGATAGTATAGTGCATCAGGTCGAAAGGAAGGACAACAATCGCAGCAGTCGCCGCCGCCACCACCAACAGCCGTCGCCAGCACAAGCCGCCACCACTAGCAGCAGAAGGCGACACCACCATCCTTCGCCACCACCAGCCAGCTCAAGCAGCCATCGCCTCAAGCAGCAGCGACCTGCAGCAGCAGTGTTATCCGGCACCAGCCAGCTCAAGCCACCAGCAGCAGCAGCCACCATCAGCAGCATCCACCTTCAGCAGCATCCACCTTCAGCAGCATCCACCATCAGCCGCATACACATAACCGCTATGTGTGTGACACAATTAGGCCTAGGCATTTTTTATTCATACTATAGCTGTGAGAATTGTTCAGAAAAATCACCGCCATAGTCGGCCTGGAGTCACAGGGCGACAGTCTCCTGCAAGAATCAGGGAAACCTATTATAGGACATTCTGTCCAGAAATTAAACATTTAGAAGAATACGTGACATTTTGCTTTGATAGTTATATACCTCTGATTGGAGATTGATTGTCGGCGGCTCCTCCAAAATAATGTTTGTACCTTCAACTAAAAATGACAATTAATTTACACTCAATCATTTCACATTTGATTAGCAAGACAATTATTGATGTCCATTGCCAATACATGAATACATACTCATTACAAAGGCCTTGGAAGTCGAGGCAGTGGGGTCAGAGGACATCCCCCCTTCCACTCCTACCATCATCGGCCGACCTTCGTTATTGGCGAGAGCCAGCTCCTCCGAAGTGGTGAAGGGCGGTGGAGCGGTCCCCCTCCCAGTCGTATTATTGGTTTTCTTTTTATTTGCAGCAGGTAATCAACATGTGACTAAAGGTTGGAGCCTAGGCCATTGCCAATCATAGGCTAGATTCACCTGAAATTATTCAAATGGATGCTTACAACTTACCACATTAAATATTATTTTAATATTTATTTTTGACTTGGCCCCATGTTCGTAGGAGCGTGCTGGCACCACATATATGGGGGTAAAAGGCATGATGATGCAAGATATTTTTTAGACAATGTGCAGAATCTTTTCACTTACGAATGAACACGGACGGCTATTCTTTTTTGCAAAAGAATCAGAGAAATAAATTCTTTATCGCACAGACAAAATACTTAAATGACAAAACAAAACAAAACGAATAAAAAGCTGGAAAGTATTTAATCATGATGAAAAGAAAAACTAAAAGCAGTAATTTCGACAAATACCGGACAGAGCTCTCAATCAAAGCGCCCCGTTACCCTGTGTGAAAGCACCCCATTGCCCGTGTGCTTGAGCATGTGCACACTCAAATTGCTTTGGTCGCTGTAGCTGGCGTTGCAATGCACTAACAGGCAGGGCTTCTAACCGGAGTGAGTCCTCATGTGGATATTCAGGTGGCCTTTCTGACTGTAGCGCATCGTGCATTGGTCACACTTGTAGGGCTTCTCCCCAGAGTGAGTCCTCATGTGGTGCTCCAGTTGGTTTTTCAGACTGAAGCACTTCGTGCATTGGTCACACTTGTAGGGCTTCTCCCCAGAGTGAGTCCTCATGTGGTGCTCCAGTTGGTTTTTCAGACTGAAGCACTTCGTGCATTGGTCACACTTGTAGGGCTTCTCCCCAGAGTGAGTCCTCATGTGGTCGTTCAGGCTGCTTTTCTGACCGAAGCGCTTCGTGCATTGGTCACACTAGTAGGGCTTCTCCCCAGAGTGAGTCCTCATGTGTTGCTTCAGGTGGTCTTTCACACTGAAGCACTTCGGGCATTGGTCACACTTGTAGGGCTTCTCCCCAGAGTGAGTCCTCAGGTGGATCTTCAGGTGGCATTTCAGACTGAAGCACTTCGTGCATTGGTCACACTTGTAGGGCTTCTCCCCAGAGTGAGTCCTCAGGTGGATCTTCAGGCTGCCTTTCAGACTGAAGCACTTCGTGCATTGGTCACACTTGTAGGGCTTCTCCCCAGAGTGAGTCCTCATGTGGCGCTTCAGGAGGTTTTTCAGACTGAAGCACTTCGGGCATTGGTCACACCTGTAGGGCTTCTCGCCGGTGTGAGTCCTCAGGTGGTTCTTCAGGTTGCAGCCATAACTGAAGCGCTTCGTGCATTGGTCACACCTGTAGGGCTTCTCGCCGGAGTGAGTCCTCATGTGGACGATCATATTGGCATTGTTGGGAATAACCTTGCCACCCAAGACACCGGGCCGGCCCTGGCGGCCGCCCTGATGCCCAGTCAGCTCCTCAAGGCGGACGAGCCTCACGCTGCAGTTCAGGCTCTTGGCCACGCTGTGGTCAGCGCACAGCGAGCTCAAGGCCTCCAGCTCTGACGCCGCAAAGAGGGTGTCATGGCCGTCCACCGCCAGTGGGCCCTCCCCTTGTCCGTAGACGCTCAGAATGCGCAGCTCCCCGCTGTGACTTGACATGTGGGAGGAGCCAGGGGCGTCCACACGCAGACTCTCCGAGGTGGCGCCGCGCTGCGTGCTGCAGTCTCTGATGTCATTGTCTTCTTCAGAGAGGAAAACAGAGAAAGAGAGAAAGTGATGTTTTTAATTAATCGTTTTCACAAAAGGTATACAGTATGTACTTTGTACACACTTATGTGTTGGAAGAATTATATTTTGACATTCTTTCTAACTTCTATTTGTTGATTATGCATTTTCCTTGTCGCCCTTTGGATGGTTAAGGGTTAAAGGCTCCTGCTGAGAAGGCAGATTCGAGTACATTCTCAGTTTATAAAGGTTGTTTTCTTGCATAGATAGATGCAATGTGTATTACTAACCTACGGCGGGCATGCCTCCACCAATATCCTCTTCAACCTTGATTGAAATGGTGTCTGGGGTCTGCTGCTTTCCACATAAAAAAGGAAACACACACACAAGACATATTCTTTCATTTTCACAGAATAGTTGTTAATCCCCACTAACGACAGATTAGGCATTTTTACCCTGCCAACTGATAAAATCCCCCTTCGTCTCGGAGCTGGCTTTCTTGGTTCACAGGAGAAGGCGGGGCTACACACTGGAGGACTTTTTACAATGAATTGCAAAAAAATATATGCATAATTTTTTTGATTCAAGACCCTCGCATGCAAGAATGAGTTCACATCTGAGTGTAGGCTAAAACGCGATTACCTATTTACAAATGCAATAATCCCAACATATTCTTTATTTTGCTAACCACTTTGCTGACGAAGCATTGTAAGGAACGTTTTTCTGGTACTTTCTCTTAGATCAACCATTTTTCGTCTTCTTTAAATTCGACTGCCTCACCTTCTCTCCTATGATGGTCAGCAACTTGCGGATTTCACAGTCTCTCCAGTTACAACTATTCATGTTGATATCGCTGCATCGTCTCTTTTGTAGAGACAATGCAGCAACACCTCTACCCAAGCCTCGCCCCTAGAACCGCAAAGCTGTCTTATCGCATTTACATCAACATGAAACCGCCAATATGTGTAGGGTCAGAGAGGGTTAATAGGGGTGCGAAATAAAGCCTGTAAATTACCTCGGTCAGTGTAGACGTGCAGATCACACAGGGGAAAAGTTGGGCATAAGACGGGCATATTTGGCGGTGTAAAAACGTTTACTGAATCATAAAGGTGTGGGCTTT
Source organism: Gadus macrocephalus (assembly GCF_031168955.1). Taxonomy (NCBI): domain Eukaryota; kingdom Metazoa; phylum Chordata; class Actinopteri; order Gadiformes; family Gadidae; genus Gadus; species Gadus macrocephalus. The sequence continues at coordinate 32,653,273 of NC_082385.1, forward strand.
CAATGGGTTTGTTTTAGAGTTGTAACAGAGGAAGCCTCTCTTTTGGATGGTGAATAAGAAGATGATTTCCAACCTGGACACTCAGCTCCTCACGGCAGAACAGCTGCTCGCCGCGCTCCAGGCTCTTGGCCACGCTGTGGTCCGCAGACAGCGAGTTCAGGGCCTCCACTTCTGACGCGGTGAAGAGGGTGTCATGGCCGTCCGTCGCCAAAGGACCCTCCCCTTTTCCGTAGACGCTCAGAATCTTCAGTTCCTCGCTGTGGCTGGACATGTGGGAGGAGCCAGGGGCGTCCACACCCAGAATCTCTGAGGTGACGCCGCGCTGCGTGCCGCGGTCTCTGATGTCATTGTCTTCTTCAGAGAGGAAAACAGAGAAAGAGCCCCTTTGGATGGTCAAGGGTTAAAGGCTCCTGCTGAGAAGGTAGATTCGAGTACATTCTCAGTTGATCAAGGTTGTTTTCTTGTATAGATGCAATGTGTATTACTAACCTACGGCGGGCATGCCTCCACCAATATCCTCTTCAACCTTGATTGAAATGGTGTCTGGGGTCTGATGCTTTCCACATAAGAAGGAAACACAGACAAGACATTCTTTAATTTTCACAGAATAGATGTCGATCCCCACTACCGACAGATTAGTTGGGCATAAGACGGGCATAATTGGCAGAGTAAAAACATCTACTGAATCATAAAGGTTTGGGCTTTCTATTGGTCTGTTTTAGAGTTGTAACAGAGGAAGCCTCTCTTTTGGATGGTGAATGAGAAGATGATTTCCAACCTGCACACTCAGCTCCTCGAGGCAGACCAGCCGCTCGCCGCGCTCCAGGCTCTTGGCCACGCTGTGGTCCGCAGACAGCGAGTTCAGGGCCTCCACTTCTGACGCGGTGAAGAGGGTGTCATGGCCGTCCTCTGCCAGTGGGCCCTCCCCTTTTCCGTAGACACTCAGAATCTTCAGCTCCTCGCTGTGACTGGACATGTGGGAGGAGCCAGGGGCGTCCACACCCAGACTCTCTGAGGTGGCGTTGCGATGAGTGCTACGGTCTCTAAAAGGCATCGCAGTCTTTTGCAGAGGGAGAAAAAAAGGAAAATCTAATGTTATGATACATTATTTGCATAAAGGGAGGCATTGTGTATTTGTACACATGAGAGAAACTCTTTAAATGTATGTAACATTGACACAGAGGGTTTAAAATGTGTACTGCTGACAAAGATTCACAGTTTTGGAGAGGGACATCTCCTTCAGCACCCTCCTCCCTAGACTCAAAGCTCAAGTGGTTAGCCAGGTTAAGGACACTCAACGAACACCAGCGTAGGCTACACTGCGGTTGGCCGTGATGGGGAGATATTTTAACCCTTTTTAACCCCATTTTCCTGGGACATTCCTGCGTCTCCCCCTGCGTCATAGCCCGTTTCAGAACCATGTCAGCGGACAGGTACAATCCTACGATCGACGTGAGTGCAGCGAATGCGCGTTCACGTTAAGAGGAGTTTCGGGAAACGCTCCAAAGAAATTATCGATGGTTCGAAAGATCCATCGGGAGAATGATCTTACGAGCGAACATCCATCGTTATCGGGAAACGGGGCCCTGGACCCAGTGTTTGAGATGCCAGATATATCAGGCTGAGGTTTGTGGAACCAAAAACAAGTGGGAACAAGGACTAAGAACAACAAAGCAAACATACAGTAAGTGAACAAGAACAGCAAAGTAGAGCCAGGGGGTATCAATAAATAAAACAATGTTAGTCATGTGTGCAACAAGAACAAATGTGTCAACAGGTGTGCGTGTATGTCTAACTTGTAAAACAAGGACAAAGTGAAGGAACAGGGAGGAATATTATAAGTTATTAATAAACAAAGAAAATACTCCACAAACATCAGGCTGAGGTTAAGGATAGTAAAGTGCATTAGGTCGAAAGGAAGGACAACTATCGCAGCAGTCGCCGCCACCACCACCAACAGCCGTCGCCAGCACAAGCCGCCACCACTAGCAGCAGAAGGCGACACCACAATCCTTCGCCACCACCAGCCAGCTCAAGCAGCCAATCGCCTCAAGCAGCAGCGACCTGCAGCAGCAGCCATCAGCATCCACCATCATCAGCATCCACCATCAGCAGCATCCACCTTCAGCAGCATCCACCTTCAGCATCCACCATCAGCCGCATACACATAACCGCTATGTCAGTGACAATTAGGCCTAGGCATTTTTTATTCATACTGTAGCTGTGAGAATTGTTCAGAAAAATCACCCCCATAGTCGCCCTGGAGTCACAGGCCTACAGTCTCCTGCAAGAATCAGGGAAACCTATTATAGGACATTCTGTCCAGAAATTAAACATTTAGAAGAGTACGTGACACTTTGCTTTGATAGTTATATACCTCTGATTGGAGATTGATTGTCTGCAGCTCCTCCAAACTAATGTTTGTACCTTCAACTAAAAATGACAATTAATTTACACTCAATCATTTCACATTTGATTAGCAAGACAATTATTGATGTCCATTGCCAATACATGAATACATACTCATTACAAAGGCCTTGGAAGTCGAGGCAGTGGGGTCAGAGGACACCCCCCCCCCTTCCACTCCTACCATCATCGGCCGACCTTCGTTATTGGCGAGAGCCAGCTCCTCCGAAGTGGTGAAGGGCGGTGGAGCGGTCCCCCTCCCAGTCGTATTAAATCTGGTTTTATTTTTATTTGCTGCAGGTAATCAACTTGTGACTAAAGGTTGGAGCCTAGGCCATTGCCAATCATAGGCTAGATTCACCTGAAATCATTCAAATGGATGCTTACAACTTACCACATTGAATATTATTTTAATATTTATTTTTGACTTGGCCCCATGTTCATAGGAGCGTGCTGGCACCACATATATGGGGGTAAAAGGCATGATGATGCATGATATTTTTAGACAATATGCAGAATCTTTTCACTTACGAATTAACACAGACGGCTATTTTTTGCCAGCACGCTACCCTAGCCATATTATGGGCAACCGTGTTCCCCTTGGCTGTGATTTGGACTTTGAATTCCTCGTAGGAGTTCATAATAATACACCACGCACGCTCGATTCACTTTGCATAAGGGGGAGTCAAATGACGTGATAAACACACCTTTTATGTGAACGCGCATTGAACCTAAAGCGGAAAACCTGGTTTGACTAATTTAATCTAGAGTGAGTGTCGTGGAACCATTTAACTCTGACTGCGAGTTGCGTCTCTGTCGAACCAGGTTTCCCAAGAAAGCCTGGGTATGTTCAGCGAGGTTCGTGGTATACTCCCCTCACATGTTTCCTTTGTATTTACCAACGATGTGAACGTTTCCTAATATTTTGCTGTTAGAAGAGTCAGAGAAATAAATTCTTTATCACGGACATAAATTACTAAAATTAAAACAAAGCAAAACAAAGCGAATCAAAAGCAGGAAAGTGTTTAATCCTGATGAAAAGAAAAACTAAAAGCATTAATTTCGACAAATACCGGACAGAGGTCTCAATCAAAGCGCCCCGTTACCCTGTGTGAAAGCACCCCGTTGCCCGTGTGCTTGAGCATGTGCACACTCAAATTGCTTTGGTCGCTGTAGCTGGCGTTGCAATGCACTAACAGGCAGGGCTTCTAACCGGAGTGAGTCCTCTTGTGGATCTTCAGGTTGCTTTTGTGACTGAAGCGCATCGGGCATTGGTCACACTTGTAGGGCTTCTCCCCGGAGTGAGTCCTCAGGTGGATCTTCAGGGCATCTCTCCGACTGCAGCGCTTACTGCATTGGTCACACTTGTAGGGCTTCTCCCCGGAGTGACTCCTCATGTGTTTATTCAGGGTGCCTTTCTCACTGAAGCACTTCGTGCATTGGTCACACTTGTAGGGCTTCTCCCCGGAGTGAGTCCTCATGTGTTTATTCAGGGTGCCTTTCTCACTGAAGCACTTCGTGCATTGGTCACACTTGTAGGGCTTCTCGCCGGAGTGAATCATCATGTGGAATTTCAGGTGGCCTTTCTGTCTGAAGCGCATCTTGCATTGGTCACACCTGTAGGGCTTCTCCCCAGAGTGAGTCCTCATGTGTCTATTCAGGTGGCCTTTCAGACTGAAGCACTTCATGCATTGGTCACACTTGTAGGGCTTCTCCCCAGAGTGAGTTCTCATGTGGATCTTCAGGGCGTAGCTATCACTGAAGCGCTTTGTGCATTGGTCACACTTGTAGGGCTTCTCGTCGTTATGGGTCCTCATCATATTGGCCTTGTTGGGAATAACCTTTCCACACAAGACACCGGGCCGGCCCTTGCGGCCGCCCTGATGCCCAGTCAGCTCCTCAAGGCGGACGAGCCTCACGCTGCAGTTCAGGCTCTTGGCCACGCTGTGGTCAGCGGACAGCGAGCTCAAGGCCTCCGGTTCTGACGCGGCAAAGAGGGTGTCATGGCCGTCCACCGCCAGTGGGCCCTCCCCTTGTCCGTAAACGCTCAGGATGCGCAGCTCCCCGCTGTGACTTGACATGTGGGAGGAGCCTGGGGCGTCCACACGCAGACTCTCCGAGGTGGCGCCGCGCTGCGTGCTGCAGTCTCTGATGTCATTGACGTCTTCTTCCAGAGAGGAAAACAGAGAAAGAGAGAAAGTAATGTTTTAATTAATCATTTTCACAAAAGGTATACAGTATGTACTTTGTACACACTTGTGTATTGGAAGAATTATGTTTGGACATTCTTTCTAACTTCTATTTGTTGATAATGCATTTTCCTTGTTGCCCTTTGGATGGTCAAGGGTTGAAGGCTCCTGCTGAGAAGGCAGAATTGCGTACATTCTCAGTTTAAAGGTCGTTTTCTTGCATAGATGCAATGTGTATTACTAACCTACGGCGGGCATGCCTCCACCAATATCCTCTTCAACCTTGATTGAAATGGTTTCTGGTGTCTGCTGCTTTCCACATAAAGAAGGAAACACACACAAGACATATTCTTTAATTTTCACAGAATAGTTGTCAATCCCCACTAACGACAGATTAGGCATTTTTACACTGCCAATCTGGTTCGGTCGCGGCTTGGCACGCCCTGCAATTTGCAACACTGCCAAGCTGATAAAATCCCCCTTCGTCTCAGAGCTGGCTTTCTTGGTTCACAGCAGAAGGCGGGGCTACACACTGGAGGACTTTATACAATGAATTGCAAAAAAAAGAAATTTGATTCAAGACCCTCGCATTCAAAAATGAATTCACATCAGAGTGTAGAGTAAAACGCGATTAACTATTCACAAGTGCAAAAATCCCAACGTATTCTTTATTTTGCTAACCACTCTGCTGACGAAGCATTGTAAGGAAAGTTTGCCTGGTACTTTCTCTTAGATCAACCATTTTTCGTCTTCTTTAAATGCGACTGCATCACCTTTTCTCCCGTGATGGTCAGCAGCATTGTGATATCGCTAAATCGTCTCTGTTGTAGAGACAATGCAGCAACACCTCTACCCAAGCCTCGCCCCTAGAACCGCAAAGCTGTCTTATCGCATTTACATCAAAATGAAACCGCCAATATGTGTAGGGTCAGAGAGGGTTAATCGGGGTGCGAAATAAAGCCTGTAAATTAATTCCGTCAGTGTAAACGCGCGGATCACACAGGGGAAAAGTTGGGCATAAGACAGGCATATTTGGCAGTGTAAAAAGGTTTACTGAATCATAAAGGTGTGGGCTTTCTATGGGTTTGTTTTAGAGTTGTAACAGAGGAAGCCTCTCTTTTGGATGGTGAATAAGAAGATGATTTCCAACCTGCACACTCAGCTCCTCGCGGCAGACCAGCCGCTCGCCGCGCTCCAGGCTCTTGGCCACGCTGTGGTCCGCAGACAGCGAGTTCAGGGCCTCCACTTCTGACGCGGTGGAGAGGGTGTCATGGCCGTCCACCGCCAGTGGGCCCTCCCCTTTACCGTAGACACTCAGAATCTTCAGTTCCTCGCTGTGGCTGGACCAGTGGGAGGAGCCAGGGGCGTCCACACCCAGACTCTCTGAGGTGGCGTTGCGCTGAGTGCTACGGTCTCCAAAGGCATCACAGTCTTCTGCAGAGGGAGAAAAAAAAGACCAAGTAATTGTTTTGATACACTGTTTGCATAAAAGGAGGAAGTGTGTATTTGTACACATGAAATAAAAAATGTAAATGCATGTTTATTAGGGCTGTAACGATATGCATATCGAAACCGGAATCACGACACTCAAAACCACAAACCTGTCTCGCGGTGTGAGAAGGCAGAAGCACGATACGCCCTTTCTAACTCTCCGGTCAAATTGTCAAATGGAAATTTGCTAATAATCTGTCTAAATAATAGTCTGCTGACACCGCTCCTCTTATCGATGCCGTAAATCTGCGACGAGATGCCCTCTCTGTGATGACAGCTCTCCGTGGCTACGTAGGATTGCATTTCTCCACAGCCTGCAAAGTCCTCATATGCGATATGAACGACATTTATCCAGAGTGGGACAAATGCGAAAAAATAGCCTGTGTGATCCTGTCTCTAGTGTTTTGTGTGCTTTGAACGGCAGTTGGTCTGCTTATAGGTCGGAATGAAGCGGCCACCGATTATTGACAGGATGGGTACTTTATTCTACCGGACTCGTTTGTTTCTTCACTAGACACACACACACACACACGGTACCGCTCGCTTTCCTCGCTCGTCCACTCACTCGCTGACGTCACTCACACACACATACATACGCTACTCGTAACACTGCCTCGTTATCGCGAATCAGACGTTCATGTTTTTTCGCCATCTATTTGAAAGTTAGGTTATTAAACATGTTGCATTCTATACGGCCTGATTATGTCATTATTTAAGCTACATAGCCTAATAAGAATCCATAATAGGATATTTGACTAAACCACAAAACTAGTTGAGGGTTTTTGCCTACCTGCAAGCATCCTCCAACTGCAATTAGACTTTGGTTATTTATTTATTAATATAGCGATACATTAATAGTATTCTTTCTGTTCGAATCTGATCAGTGTTCCAAAATATTTTTTATTAAAAGTTGCATTAAGTTTATTGTTACTTAAGTGTTGTTTAAATAAAAAGCTTTTTACATTAAAAAAAATCGTGGGATGTATCGAACCGTGGGTCAAAAATCTTGATACAATCGTGAGTTGGTTTATTGTTACGGCCCTAATGTTTATGCAACATTGAGACCGAGGGTTTAAAATGTGTACTGCAGACACAGATTAAGAGTTTTGGAGAGGGACGTCTCCTCCAGCCCCCTCCCCCCTAGACTCAAAGCTCAAGCGGAGGCCAGGTGGAGGACACTGAACGAACACCAGCGCAAAATGATCTGAGCACAACATGACATGAGAGACAAGTGCAATTATTCTATTTTGACAATAGCAAGTGACAACGTGTCCTTCCCTGTAAGCTGATCAGCTAACATTTATACATTTTGAGTTCATTGATCTTTGAGAATAATAAACCAGCTCATGTGATATTTATCTTGAAGCCCTTCTGGGCTCTTGACTGATTCCATCTTTGAAATACAACTCCCAAGTTTGACTCATGTTTAACAGGGCGCTGGTCATGATGCTTTTCCAAAGAGGACCAGGCTTTTCAGCGCAGTTAGAATCGAGTACATTCTCAGTTGATCCAGGTTGTTTGCTTGCATGGATGCAATGTGTATTACTAACCTACAGCGGGCATGCCTCCACCAATATCCTCTTCAACCTTGATTGAAATGGTGTCTGGGGTCTGCTGCTTTCCACATAGAGAAGGAAACACACACAAGACATTATTTCATTTGCACAGAATAGTTGTCAATCCCCACTAAGGACACATTATGCATTTTTACTCTGCCAAGCCGGTTCGTTCGCCGCTTTGCACGCCCTGCAAATTCATTGTCTTGCCTGTGTACAACAGAGGGGGTAAAATCCACCTTCGTCACGGAGCCAGCTTTCTTGGTTCACTGGAGATGGCGGGGCTATGCACGGAGAGTACACGTCTTATCAATAAATTGCATACTCCGAATGTCTTTTTTCTTTAGATTCACTCATTCTAGCATGCAAGAATAAGTTGACATCTGAGTGTAGACTAAAACGCGATTCACTATTTACAAGCGCAAAATCAACAACATATTCTTTATTTGGCTGACCACTTTGCTGACCAAGCAGCGTAAGGAAAGTTCTTATGGTATTTTCTCGTAGATCGCACTCTCTCCCCGTCTTCGTTAAATGCGACTGCATCACCTTCCCTCCCATGACGGTCAGCAGCTTGCAGATATCAGTATCCCTCCAGTTATAACTACTCATGTTGAAATCACTGCGTTGTCTCTGTTGCATAGACAATGCAGCAGTAACACCTCTACCAAAGTCCCTTCCCTGGAACCTCAAAGCTGTCTGATCACATTTACATCTAAATGAAAGGCGCCAATATGTGTAGGGTCTGAGAGGGTAAATTGGGGTGCGAAATCAAGCCGGTAAATGACCACGGTCAGTGTAAACGCGCGGACCATGCAAGGAAAAAGGTGGGCATAAGACGGGCATATTTGGCAGCGTTTACTGAATCATAAAGGGGTGTGCTTTCTAGGGGTGTGTGCTGGAGTTGTAACAGAGGAAGCCTCTCATTTGGATGCTGAATAAGAAGATGACTTCCAACCTGCACACTCAGCTCCTCGTGGCAGACCAGCCGCTCGCCGCGCTCCAGGCTCTTGGCCGCGCTGTGGTCCGCAGACAGCGAGTTCAGGGCCTCCACTTCTGACACGGTGAAGAGGGTGTCATGGCCGTCCACCGCCAGTGGGCCCTCCCCTTTACCGTAGACGCTCAGGATCTTCAGCTCCCCGCTGTGACTGGACATGTGGGAGGAGCCAGGGGCGTCCACACACAGACTCTCCGAGGTGGCGCCGCGCTGCGTGCTACGGTCTCCAAAGTCATCGCAGTCTTCTGCAGAGGGAGAAAAACAATGACAGAAAGTAATAGTGTTCATACACTGTTTGCATAAAAGAAGAAAGTGTAATGGTACATTTGAAACTCTTTAAAGGTATGTTTATGTAACATTGAGAGAGGGTTTAAAATGTGTACTGCAGACAAAGATTCAGAATTTTGGAGAGGGATGTCTCCTCCAGCACCCTCCCCCCTAGACTCAAAGCTCAAGCGGGGGCCAGGTGGAGGACACTGAACGAACACCAGCGCAAAATGATCTCAGCACAACAAGACATGAAAGACAAGCGCAATTATTCTATTTTGACAATAACAAGCGACAACGTGTCCTTCCCTGTAAGCTGATCAGCTAACATTTATACATTTTGAATTCATTGATGATTGATGATTCATTGAGAATGATTAACAGCTCATGTGATATCTGTCCTGAAACCCTTCTGGGCTCTTGACTGATTCCATCTTTGAAATACAACTCCCAAGTTTGACTTGTGTTTAACAGGGCGCTGGTCATGATGCTTTTCCTAAGATGACCAGGCTTTTTAGGTAGGATCTAGAATCAGCCTAGTCTTTGCTGCCTAGAATCTACTACATCAAAAGTAAATGTACTTATGGTGGAAAGTACAAACCTGAGTTTGTAAAGTGGGACGGCAAAGTCTTTAAGGATAGCTGTGTGCCTACAGTATGTGTTTCCAGGTGGTCTGTATGGCAGGCAACATCCCTTGAGAGAAGCAGCTGAATGTAAGCACTTGATGTGCTGATCTGTGTAGAGACAACAAGGTCAAATTAGTAGTCAATGTATTACTTTGTATATATTCCAGGTGCAAGTTGGAAGAAGACATAACATAAACATGTTTAGTGAATACCATTAGCCTAACTTAAAATGAGATCTATGAAATGATAAAATTATGTCACATCATTTATTTGTTTGCGTATTTCATATATCTTAAAAGTTCATCACATCATCTCACTACAATTACATCAAGCTCTGCAGAAATCTGCTAATAACCCATTGATTTGAATCAGGTGCGAAGGGGAAAATATGAGTGGGTCCTGGAATGGCAGTCAAACCCGCAACTCACTACCTGTGAACTCGTATCAGAACGATGTATAACATTATGCTGCATCCGGGGACACATTTCAGACCGTAAGTTACGAGCTGTAGCGGAGGTCATCGATCTGGTAGAGGGTTGTGAAACCACGGTTTACGGGTTGCCTGGATAGCACCATATGTATTTAGGAGGAGTTAACGGGCCATAATAATCTCCTCATCAGTAAAACGCAAGAACTACTGTGGTCACGTAAGCAAGGCAATTCTATTTGTATAGCGCATTTCTTACATCAAGCAGTTCAATGTGCTTTACAGAATACAAAAAACAACAGTATCATTTATAGTGACGAAGTACATGCAAACAATATAATGAAAGTACTTCTATGAAATGACACATAATAAAAAAGAATAAAAGGGCGAAAAAGATAAAAAAAAAAGAATAAAAAGACCTTCAGATATAAGTAGTATGAATAAGTATAGATCGTATAGATTAGAATAAAAATAAAAAAGAGAAGGAAAACATTAGAAAGGTTAATAGTATGCATCACTGAAGAGTGATGCATACTATTCCCCCTTTAGTTTGGATTTAAAAATACCAGTTGTGCCGTAATTTCTTGATTCTTTTTTAATTTCTTCTGGCAGTTTGGTCCAAAGTTTAGCTGCATAAACACTAAAGGCTGACTCACCACATTTTGTTTTGGCCATAGTTTGAACCAAAAGATTTTTGTTTTGAGACCTCAGTGATCTGGCTTGGTTGTGCTGTGTGAACATGTCATGTATGTAGTATGGTCCAATGCCATTTAGTGCTTTAAAAACAATTCTATAAATAGGCCTAACTGGAAGCCAGTGTAAGGACCTTATGATAGGGGTAATGTGCTCACTTCTTTTAGTCCTAGTTAGCAGCATTTTGTATAGTTTGTAGTTGCTATATAGTTTTTTGGGGAATCCCAGTTAAAAGGGCATTACCGTAGTAGTCTATCCTGCTTGAAATTAAAGCGTGAATACATTTTTCTAGGTCACTCTCCGACATAAGGTTCCTCAATATTGCAACGAAGAAAGAAGTGTACAACACTCTAGCTGGGCTGTTAGCTGTAGAGCTAATGCTACAGCAACAACATTATAAATTATGTCTAATGCTTATCGTCGTAATCGAGTTATCGCCCAGCCCTAGGTGCACGCTCAGTCAGAACGTTTATCCAAATAACAAAGAAGTGTACAACACTCGCATTACAGTGTGTGTACATCAAACACATACCTGATGCCATCCAACTTTACATTAGAGACAGTAACTGGGCCGGTAGCTGTAGAGCTAATGCTAGGGTAACAAGGTAACCATATACAGTAAAGCAACACAATGATATAGCGGTAGTTCACTTACTTGTCCGAGGTTTGTCGCTGAGCCGAGGAGAGTTGGTACTGCTCCGGACACCATTTCCAGACGTTCAGCAAGTCCATCTTTGTATTGGACCAAGTTGAGAAAGCAGTCGTCGGTGAAATGTTTGGCGCAGACTTTCGCATTTCCAGAGAAAATGAAATCAACCCACTGCTTCTTCAGAGGCTCGGATGAAGGAAGTAAAAATAAACTGTCGTGTTCATTTGTACTACATCCAAACACTGAGCAACTGCCGTGCTTCGCTCGTTTGCAAGACATGATGTCTCTCCAGGAAAGAACTATGTGGGCTGAGCTCACACGGTCGTTGCTCATTTTCTCATGGGCGGTCGGGACAAATTCTCTGGGCGGGCAAAGCAGAGAAACGGAGGTAACCTTTTCCCCGTATTTTTTATTGAACTTGTTGATGCAATGCGATCCTCAGGATCCTAAGCAAGAAATACAGGCTTGATGCAAATAATACCTTGTTTTCTTTCCATTATTTTTTTTACCCTTCTGCATTGGTTCTTATTGGTGGTTTGTTGAACTTACAGGTTCCTCTTTGATGAATGACAAAAAAAAAAGCCAAGAGGCCGTTTATAAAATCCAGGCTCTGTTATTGCATGTGGAACCACTAGGGGGCACGTACACACGTACACACACACACACACACACACACACACACACACACACACACACACACACACACACACACACACACACACACACACACACACACACACACACACACACACACACACACACACACACACACACACACGCAAACACACGCACACGCACGCACGCACACCGTGAGGACCCAGTCGGGTCTTTGACCCCGCCCCTGCTGTGTGTATGCGTGTGTTTCTCTCCCTCCTACTTAGGAGATTGTCTGCAGGTGTGGACGGACGGTGCTGCAGGAGCCTGGCCAGACAACAGACCGGCGGGGTATACCTACTACGAACCTCGCTGAAAATACCCAGCCATTCGACAGAGACGCAACTCACGATCAGAGTTAAATGGTAGGCCTACTACGAAGCTCACTTAGGATTAGAGGGGTATTATATGCGTCTGAAAAAACCCCGTTACAGAAACAATAGGGGCCAAGCAGCTTCGCTGCTCGGACCCCTAATAAGGTACGTCCAACCTGCCTTATTCTATAATTTAGGGAATTCACTTTAATTAATTTTACTCTGCAATAACTTGAATGGAACTTCAGATGTTTGGGGACAAGCAGCAGAGCAGTCAGGTAGCTATTTAAAGCTATGATTTTAAAGCTACGTATTTCGTTTATTTAGATAAAGCATTATGAAAAAGTTTGCATGCACAATAAAGCATACAGATGAATTTCGCACCCAGCATTTTCATTTTCCCTCTGTTTATGAAACCTAGAAATCCCCATCCAAATCTATTCTCTTGAGTAGAGGCAATAAAAATGCGATAGACGGAGGAAGGAGAGGAGAAAATGATTAGAGGTGTGTGTGTGTGTGTGTGTGTGTGTGTGTGTGTGTGTGTGTGTGTGTTAAGTTCATCTTTGGTGTGTGCGTATATATATGGTTTGTATCTATATTGTGTGTGAATCTATATGTGTGTGTGGTGGGCGATGACTCCAGTTCAACCAGTGAACGAGTCTCTTTGATGAAAGCTTCCTTCTCACTCCTCAAAGGGCCGTTCAGGATGCTGCCAAGTTACGGTTGCAATGGAGACGGTATCTCGCAGAGCGCTCAGAGAGCAGATGTTCTTGTGTGGTAACAACTCCCTCTGCTGTCCACATCCGCTCACTACACACACAGGGACGCAAGATCACAGGTGACTTCCTTTTCACCAACTTGACATCTAACCACACACACACACACACACACACACACACACACACACACACACACACACAGTAAGGTGAATTGAATGAAGACTTTTTTCGTTTAGAAGTATGAATCTAAATCAGTCAAATCAGTCTCATCCCTTTAATTAACGGGACAGAAATACAGCCAAAGAGTGTATCATACATAAGGAAAGTGTGGAAATAGTTACATCTTATAAATATCTGGGTACCATTTTCGATGATCACCTTAAGTTTGATGTAAACACTGAGGCTATTGTGAAGCGAGTGCAACAGAGAATTCACCTTCTCCGCAAACTAAATTCCTTTTCTGTAAGTCCTGTCATCCTCTGTCGTTTTTATCACTCTTTTATTGAGAGTCTCCTGAGCTTTTCTTTAACTGCTGGTTTCACAGCCTGACAGTAAAAGACAAACAGCCTGAACAGAATTGTCAACATCTGTTCTAAGATCACCGGAGTTAAACAAAGGGACTTGAATTATTTTTGCAATCGGCAAATCATTAAGAAAGCAGCAGGTATGTTGGCTTCTTCTGGTCGTGCTCTTAAAAGTGAATTCTCCGTGTTGCCATCAGCGGCGTCGCCACGCTTCACCTGCTCGCAGAACAAACCGCCAATCCAAGTCGTTCAACCCCTCTGCAATTCGACTACTAAACGCTCCGTAGTTGTGTATGTGTATTTGTTGTTTGTATGTTACTGTGTCTGTATGCAAGCTGCTCAAACTAATTGCCCCTAGTGGGATAAATAAAGTTGTATTGTAAAATGAGGGCGGTCATTTAAGATCGAACACGGAGCTGAAATAGCCTCGCACTGTTACCAAGTGCGACCACAGGGCACCAAACCTGCATTGAGTTTTTCTAATTAGCTCCCCTGCCGCAGCTCGCCTGCCAAGTGGTTTTCTTAATCAGTTAATTGGTTGCATCTGGTGCGTTTCACTTAAGAGGGAGCCGGACAGCACGTTGGAGTTCTCCACTGTTTGGCAAAAGTCTGTTGTGACTTATTTGACATCTCTTCCTGTTTCACAGGTTAAAGACTTTTTGAAGTAAAGAGGAGCATCTCATCTGAACCTGATGTGAGTAGAATTGTGTGGATTATACATGAAAGTAGCATTTTAATTAATAATAATACATTTAATTTAGATGCGCCTTTCAAGACACCCATGGTCACCTTACAGAGCATATAGTCATCATAAATCGTTTAAAAAAACAAGACATTGTGAAAAAAAAAAAAAAAAAAAAAATACTATAGAGACTATACATTCAAACTTGTCAAAGTAGGAGGTAAATCACTCTTGACTAATGACAGTCAAATAATTAGTATAACTTGTATTAAAAAGCTGGATTAGTTAATTATCTTAATCATTATTTAAAAGTTTGATGATCCCAAAAGCCCTGCATTTGTATTGTCATTCATTTATCTGATTTAATGGAGATGGTAGATGTTGAACTGTGGGACAGTGCCCAAGTTTGGGGACCATGAGTAAACTGTTCCTTCCTTCAAAGGTCTATCATGGATATTTAACTGCAGTTCTGTGAGTATCCCACCTTAACCATCAAGATTAACTTCAAACTGTAAGTGATTAGTTTCTCATTACTCTTGGGCACATTGATGTATTTTGGCTTCCTGGTGAGTTAACCCGTTACCTGAAGGTTGATTTGAGTAGTGAGGATGTTTTATTGGTTCATGAGTTACTTAGGTGTTTGGTTTATATTGGTTTTAATGATTTGTTTAAAAGGTTACAGGCTCCAAGTTATTGTTGTAAGCTGGAGTAATGGTTTGGGTTCTGATGTCTTCAGTCTTCTTTCCAGTTGCTCTCCTGAGCTCTGCATCTTCATCACATGAGCGTTGCTTTACTGATGCGGGTGTGATCTGAGTGAGCAGAGGTGCATACTGGGATACAGAGCTGTCTGAAGTCTACAGGTCTGTAGACACGCCCCCTCAGGGGAAACCGAGCGTTTGAGAAACCGTCGTAACGTCAGTTACATGGACTGGAATGTTCTTTAAGATGGAGACAGGGATTCAGAAGGAGAAACACCAGGGGGAGATGAGGGGACTCCTCATCTCAACGACAAAAACACAACTTCAGTCTGATACATAACCATGGAACACGTTCAACAGTCCCCGCCAGGCATCCTGACTCCTCAGGAACAGTTTCATTACCAAGAAGGTCTTATTTGGGGCCATCCCCAGATGGATCCTGCTCCTCAAGAGCCACCCCCCTCCACTGGGTGGTCTTCTGAACAGATGACCTCCTTCCTGTCCTCAGGCTGACTAAAGCTGCACCGTTTGCATCTGTGAAGGCCCCTCATTCAGGAAACCACTGGACTACAAAGACATGACTTCATAGAAGTCGAAATCAACCTTGGAGACATTTTGGAGACGCCAAGCATAATCCATCACCAATGTGGGACGCCACTGAAAAATGTTGTACATCATTTCCTTCTCTGGAGACATTGGTTGTTCTGTTCTGGGTGCCCTGGCAGGAGAGCTGGGGTTGGATGATGGAACGTTGTTTGGCATGAGGTTTTTACCCTGTGTGTGTGTGTGTGTGTGTGTGTGTGTGTGTGTGTGTGTGTGTGTGTGTGTGTGTGTGTGTGTGTGTGTGTGTGTGTGTGTGTGTGTGTGTGTGTGTGTGTGTGTGTGTGTGTGTGTGTGTGTGTGTGTGTGTGTGTGTGTGTGTGTGTGTGTGTGTGTGTGTCCCCCACTCACACCTGGCATGGGGTTCCACGTGCATGTCCTGGGTTCTGTGTGTGTGTCCGGCTTGCTTTGACAGTGATAATGTTCATACGGGGGTTTGTGATTGGCTTGGGATATTGGAATGGTCAAATAAATCATACCTGATGGACGGCCACACGTTTACTTAAAGGCCTCCAGTAGACGTGAAGAGCCCAGAGCGACGCTGCGGAGCGATATCCAACACACTGGGCAGGAAGGAGAGTATCCAACTCAAGTGTAAAAGGATGCAAGCGGCGTGTTCAGATCAGTGACTTCAAACTAGGACTAAACCAATCAGGATCAATGGAGGATGGACACCTAAAGGAATTCCAAAAGGAAAGTCTGACGTTGGAAAGGGACCTAAATGGATATTCAAGATGACCTTCAGACCTGTAATGAGATGGCTCTTCCTACCTGGCTGGATTGATGGAGAGCCCTGTGGATCTTGTCTTTTTCTCAGTTGCACATCTACTCAGGCTGAACTGTATTTGTTTCGGACAGGACTAGCTGAACGATTGGTTCCCTTAAATCAGAACCAATCTGGGAACTCCAACTAGTGCGCTCTTCGAGCTGAAGTTGTGCTCTTCAGCTGAGGAGGTAAGGAAACCCTCACTGAGGCTTCAAGGTGTAAAGAGGAGGATGTTTCAAAGTGTTCCATGGTACTCGGATAAAGACCGTTGTCATGTTCCACTGGCTGAGAGGAAGAACACTCGGATGTTCCTCTTGGCCTTTCTCCTCTGAGAATCCTGGCGCCATCTTGAAGGATAATCCTGCTCATGTATCTGATGTCATGACAGATTCTCAAACACTTGGTTTCTCCTGAGGGGCGTGTCTATAGAACTGAAGACTTCAGACAGCACTGTATCCCAGCATGCATCTCTGCTCACTCAGACCACACCCCCATGAGTAGGATGCAACGCTCTAGTGATGGAGTTGTAGAGTTTTATAAGTAACGAGGGAGCAGACAAAGGTGATTAGAACACAATGGCATGTCAAGTCTGTAAATCTTTAAACCATGAAGATGGTCTGATAGTTCAGGAATTGGGCTTTTTATTATGGGCGGTCCTTTCGCTCAGATGCCCACTTCTCACTGGACCTGTACATGTGTTGGCTGGCTGGCATGATTTGCTGTTGGTGATGAGTCGGTCAGGGTGACGTTGCAGGGCTACGGTCGGCTCTCTGTGAGCTCAACGTTTAGATTTGCTCTGGATGGTTTGTACCTTGAATAATCTAGATAGTTGTAAAATGTAGATACGGTTTTGTATTTGATTTTAGCTTTAAAGTTGTTGTGGGACGTACATGGTAGTTTTGGTTCTTATGTTTTTGAGTGATAACTTGTACACACTGGGTGCATAATAATGTAAAGGTACACTGAATAGTAGTAATGACCAACAGCAACAAACAGATCTCCTCAAGGTAAGTCTGTTGGCTGTGTTTTAATGAAGATCATCGCTGGACTTCAGGATCTTCCTCCGTTCAGCTCAAGGTGAGGCGCTGGTTCTGTTTTATCTTTGGTTGGTTCCGGCTGGAATGTTCGGATTCCAGTCGGACGGTTTGTGCTTCCCGCCGTGGAAGGTTCTGAGTGCGGTCACTTGATTTAGTCCCAATGGCTAGCATAGAACGTTGTAGTCTTGGCAACCATAAGAAACCACCTGGCAGTTAGTTGGACGGGAGTCCCCTGAGGGAATCTGGCAGAACGTTCTGGATTGTACTTGCGTAACCTCGAGCTGTTGCCAACGGAAACTATTTTTTTAGTCGTTTCCATTGGGAATTGTTGCCCCTTATCTTAAACAAGTTAACTTTGATATTAAATACATACCGACAGACACGTACGTCGTACAATAGGTTGATAATTTCCGATGGTTGCTCCGTACTTTTAACCACAATGTCGTGACCGGACTCGCGCTGCGTACAAAACGGCGTTCTAGTTGGGGCCCATTTTTGACATCCCTGAAGGCTGAAAATCATTCCAAGGTGGAAGACAATTTGACATTTCTTCAACGGAACCCAGCACCTGAATATGGCTGAGTATATTTGATTTAATATTGATACTGCTTAGTGTTCTTTGTTACTTCAGCTTTTGTACGTTCAATATATCTGCTGTCATTAATTGCCACAGAAGTTAAACCCTACAAAATGGAATGACGCTAAACAACGACTTTGGTGCAGAGTTACCAAGTGGATAATATCAAAG
Source organism: Gadus macrocephalus (assembly GCF_031168955.1). Taxonomy (NCBI): domain Eukaryota; kingdom Metazoa; phylum Chordata; class Actinopteri; order Gadiformes; family Gadidae; genus Gadus; species Gadus macrocephalus. The sequence goes on from NC_082385.1 coordinate 32,671,316, forward strand.
CTAAAATAATGGCCGTCCTTCCCACATGTTACAGTAGAAGATACTATAGAACTGTACAAGGCTAAAAAGGTAACGTGTAGTTTGCCCCAAGGTGTCTGCCTCCTCACCCAGAGCCAGACCTCCACCTCCTCACCCAGAGCCAGACCTCCACCTCCTCACCCAGAGCCAGACCGCCACCTCCTGTCAGAAGTCTTCCAGAACAGGTCAGTGCTCTGGTGTGTGAGTAGAGTCTTCTCAGGTCAGTTTCAATGCTTGGGCTGAACCACTTCTTTAAACTTATGGACTGCTGTCTTCATTCCCAAAAACGGCATGCTTATGTCTGGTCTCAAGTCTTTTCTAGCCTTGAGTTATAAAATAATAGTTAAATTAATTATGTAACTCTGTTTCGGATGAGTCAATTAGGTTTATTGTTGGTTTAATGCTGATCTAAACCTGCTGCTGTAGCTGAAAGGCGAGGCTGAGAGACTGGGGACCGGAGGCTTGTGGTGCCAGGATGGACCGGAGACTGACGCTGGAGACCAGGGGCCTGCAGCACCGGACCAGAGGGTAACCATCACCAAGCTCATCTGAAACACTAAAATCCACGGTAGTTATGTCTGGTTTTGATCATCTTATGACTTTAAATTATTGTAGCAATAATAGCCATTATTGTTACGAGTGCTGCTTCGACCGTAGTGGATGAATTGCTGAACGTGACATTCTGCAGACGTTGTCTAATTTAAGTGTTTAAATTTGTCTTCCATTTTACGAGTGAACCTCAGATGCAGGAGGTGGGGTGTGTTGCGTCCCCAGGTGATTTACTGCTGAGACCAACTGTGTTTGTAACCAGACCAAGAATCCATGGCTGAAGGAGCTGAAGGAGCTGATGGAGGAGCCGTGCTGAAGGAGCTGATGGAGGAGCCGTGCTGAAGGAGCTGATGGAGGAGCCGAGCTGATGGAGGTGTCGTGCTGAAGGCCCTGCCTGGTGGAGGAGCTGGTGTAGGCCCTGCCTGGTGAAGGACGTCTGTCGTGGGGTAGATGGAGCTTGACTCTGAAGTGATCATCACACTCACTGCAACTTCTCGTAGAATACTGCTACCACAAACTACCGGCGTTTGTACCACATATACCAGACAACTACATCTGTTTTACCACATGTTGAAGCAAGACTTCCGCTGTTTGTTCCAGACCAGGACTCTGTCTGAGGAGAGCTGATGGAGGACGACTAGGAATCGACCAACAAGGATTCCTCGTAAGATTGTATTGACTTTACATGGTTGACTTAAAGGGGAACATACAGCTGTTACTTTGACATGCGTTAACCAACTACCGCTGTGTTTTCTTACTAGAACGTGTTTCTGGAGCGGAGGCGAGTTGGTAGGGGAGCCGCAAATCTGGAGGACGACATCACTCTACCAACCAGGATCCTCGTAAGTTTGCATAAAATAAACAGAGTGGACTTGTTGTAACGCAGGATTTGTTTTTCCAGTTAAAGTTACGGCATACTACTGTGGTTGTTTACCAGACGAACTACAGCTGCTACTTTGTTACGCGCCATTAGAGCCCAACTACTCCTGTGTTTGTGACCTTACATTAGAAACAAACTACTACTGTGTTGGTTACCTTACATTAGAGACAAACTACTCCTGTGTTTGTTACCTAACATTAGAGACCAACTACTCCTGATGTGAGTAGAATTGTGTGGCAAAGCACAACTGACGTGACTTGTATGTTGAATATAAATCACAGATAATCTGTGAAGGAAATCGGGGATTGTGGTTGTTTAACTCTCATTTGAAATGTATGCATTGATTCTACCTGTAAGTAACATTTTAGAGACTATACATTCAAACTTGTCAAAGTAAGAGGTAGATCACTCTTGAGTAATGACAGTCAAATAATTAGTATAATTTATATTAAAAAACTGGATTAGGTCATTATCTTAATCATTATTTAATGGTTGGATGATCCTAAAAGCCCTGAATTTGTATTGTCATTCATTTATCTGATTTAATGGAGATGGTAGATGTTGAACTGTGGGACAGTGCCCAAGTTTGGGGACCATGAGTAAACTGTTCCTTCCTTCAAAGGTCTATCATGGACATGTAACTGCAGTTCTGTGAGTATCCCAACTTGACCATGAAGTTGAACTGCAAACTGTAAGTCATAAGTTTCTCATTACTCTTGGGCACATTGATGTATTTTGGCTTCCTGGCGAGTTAACCCGTTACCTGAAGTTTGATCTGAGTAGTAAGGATGTTTTATTAGTTCATGGGTTACTGAGGTGTTTGGTTTATGTTGGTTTTAATGGATTGTTAAAATGGTTACAGGCTCCAAGTTATTGTTGTAAGCTGGAGTAATGGGTTGGGTTCTGATGTCTTCAGTCTTCTTTCCAGCTACTCTCCTGAGCTCTGCATCTTCATCAAATGAGTGTTGCTTGACTGAGGAGGGTGTGGTCTCAGTGAGCAGAGGTGCATACTGGGATACAGAGCTGTCTGAAGTCTACAGGTCTGTAGACATGCCCCTTCAAGGGAAACCGAGTGTTTGAGAAACCGTCGTGATGTCAGTTACATGGACTGGAATGTTCTTTAAGATGGAGACAGGGATTCAGAAGGAGAAACACCAGGGGGAGATGAGGGGACTCCTCTTCTCAACGACTAAAACACAACTTCACTCCGACACAGAGAACCATGGAACACGTTCAACAGTCGCCTCCAGGCATCGTGACTCCTCAGGAACAGTTTCATTTCCAAGAAGGGCTTATTTGGGGCCAGACCAAGATGGATCCTGCTCCTCAAGAGCCACCCCCTCCACTGGGTTGTCTTCTGAACAGAATACCTCCTTCCTGTCCTCAGGCTGACTAAAGCTGCACCGTTTGCATCTGTGAAGGCCCCTCATTCAGGAAACCACAGGACTACAAAGACATGAATTCAGAGACGTTGAATCAACCTTGGAGACATTTTGGAGACGCCAAGCATAATCCATCACCAATGTGGGACGCCACTGAAGAATGTTGTACATCATTTACTTCTCTGGAGACATTGGTTGTTCTGTTCTGGGTGCCCTGGCAGGAGAGCTGGGGTTGGATGATGGAATATTATTTGGCATGAGGTTTTTACCCTGCATGATTGTTTGGCCTTTTGTGGCTCAGTGGTGTGTGTTTGTTTGGGTTTGACATGAGATGGATGATTATTGAGCATCGCAAGGGTTCTACTGTGTGTGTGTCTCCCACTCACACCTGGCATGGGGTTCCACGTGTGAATCATTGGTTTTATGTGTGTGTGTGTGTCCGGCTTGCTTTGACAGTGATAATGTTCATACGGGGGTCTGTGTGATTGGCTTGGGATATTGGAATGGTCAAATAAATCATCCCTGATGGACGGCCACATGTTTATTTAAGGGCCTCCAGTAGACATGAAGAGCCCAGAGCGACGCTGCGTAGCGATATCCAACACACTGGGCAGGAAGGAGAGTATCCAACTCAAGTGTAAAAGGATGCAAGCGGCATGTTCAGATCAGTGACTTCAATCTAGGACTTCACCACTCAGGATCAATGGAGGATGGACACCTAAAGGAATTCCAAAAGGAGACTCTGATGTTGGAAAGGGACCTAATTGGATATTCAAGATGACCTTCAGCCCTGTAATGAGACGGCTCTTCCTACCTGGCTGGATTGATGGAGAGCCCTGTGGATCTTGTCTTTTTCTCAGTTGCACGTCTTCTCAGGCTGAACTGTATTTGTTTCGGACAGGACTAGCTGAACGATTGGTTTCCTTAAATCAGAACCAATCTGGGAACTCCAACTAGTGCGCTCTTCGAGCTGAAGTTGTGCTCTTCAGCTGAGGAGGTAAAGTGTGCTGAAGGAGCTGATGGAGGAGCCGTGCTGAAGGAGCTGATGGAGGAGCCGTGCTGAAGGCCCTGCCTGGTGGAGGAGCTGGTGGAGTCCTTGCCTGGTGAAGGATGTCTGTCGTGGGGTAGATGGAGCTTGACTCTGAAGTGATCATCACACTCACTGCCACTTCTAGTAGAATACGGTTACCACAAACTACCGGTGTTTGTACCATATATACCAGACGGCTTCATCTGTTTTACCACATGTTGAAGCAAGACTTCCGCTGTTTGTTCCAGACCAGGACTCTGTCTGAGGAGAGCTGCTGGAGGACGACTAGGAATCGACCAACAAGGATTCCTCGTAAGTTTGTATTTACTTACATGGTTGACTTAAAGGGCAAAATACAGCTGTTACTTTGACATGCACAACTACCGCTGTGTTTTCTTACTAGAACGTGTTTCTGGAGCGGGGGCAAGTTGGTAGGGGAGCCGCAAATCTGGAGGATGACCATTACTCTACCAACAAGGATTGTAAGTTTGTATTAACCTAACAAAGTGGAAATAAAGGGCTTAAAAATAAGACTAACTACATGTTTGTTACCAGACGTTGGGGCCAGACTTGCACTGTTTGTTCCAGACCAGGACTCTGGCTGAGGAGAGCTGATGGAGGAGCCAAGACTCTGGAGGACGACATCACTCTACCAAACAGGATCCTCGTAAGTTTGCATAAAGTAAACAGAGTGGACTTGTTGTAACGCAGGATTAGTTTGTCCAGTAATAGTTACGACATACTACGGTGATTGTTTACCAGACAAACTACAGCTTACATTAGAGCCCAACTACTACTGTTTGTTACCTTACATTAGAGACAAACTACTACTGTGTTTGTTACCTTTCATTAGAGACAAATTACTACTGTGTTTGTTACCTTACATTAGAGCCCAACTATTCCTGTGTTTGCTACCTTACATTAGAGACAAATTACTACTGTTTGTTACCTTACATTAGAGACCAATTACGTTTGTAACCAGACCAGGAATCTGGAGGACTGATCGAGAAGCCAAACATCTAGAAGGCAAATCCTGAGGACAACCAGAACTCTACCATCAAGGATTCCTCGTAAGTTTGCAATATCTGGACATAGTGGACTAGGTAGGGGGTTGGGGGTTCAACTCTCAAACCAATGGTGCCGGGTTCAAGTCCTCAGAATACAGTGATGCGTCCTTGAGCAAGGCGCCCTAAAGCCTGCCTGCTCCTTAATGACTTGTCTTTGGTTCAGAAAATGTTGCATCTTTTGAATATTGAACCTAATCAATGTCCTTGTTTGGTCCGGGCAGACACACCTGAACTGAACCCGCCCTGATCCTGACATCCTGCTGGTCCCGTCTCCTCAGTTCATCTGAGCCTCGTCCTCCAGAAGACCTGCTGAGCTCAGCAGTCTGAGGCTGATGGATCAATGACCTCCAGTGGGAGTGATCCTCTTGACCCCACATGTAACCGTGTGCTTCCACACGCCTTTCCCTCACGTCTGTCACTAACCTCACTACTTCACTACTCTCTACTGCTTCCTCTTCTTCTTCCTTCTCTGTGGTTCGAACCTTTACACTGAAGGCGCGTCTTCCTGCCCTCAGAGGGTTCAGCGTTAGGGTTGAGAGTCAGGGTTTAGAGTCAGGGACAGAGCTGGTCAGGGAGGGCTGCTTTAACACAAACCTCTTCACTTGCTTTCGGAATGGTGGTGACATTTTGAAAAGATTCATTCGGGAAATTGTTTTCCTCTGCTTCCCATTACAAAATTGTATTAAACTTCTGTCAAGTGTTTTTGTTTATATATTAAAATCCCACATTAACTTCTACATGTTTGGTGCGGTTCATTTATTTGTCCTTTAACTTGGTTAATGTCAAGCTAGACTCCTGCAATACATTTAATATACACGATTGTTATTCAGCAATGTTCACATAATCCATTTAGTAAAAATATGTAACCTCCATATTACTACTAAATTCAAGCCTATTCATGTATTTAACAATGTACATACTGCCCTGCAGGCCATTCTCTGCTACTACAAAACGTTCAGACCACCAACCCGTCTCACATCAATTATCTATAGCTACGTTGGTTCAAACGGAAAATGTAGTTTGGTGTGAGACTGTTGTCCAGCAGAGGGAGCTGTCATACACCTTAATTATACAGGGACGTCTGTGTATTTACATTTTAAAATGTTCATGTGCTGGTCTAGTTTGTCTGCAAATAACTCGAAGTGGATAAGCAGCACAGCAGTCAGGTAGCTATTTTATGCTAAAATAAACTGTATTTTGTTTTATGTGAAGCATTATGATTTATTTTTTTTCATGCAAATTAAAGCATAGAAATAATTTGGGCATTTTCATTTTCCGTCTGGGCTAAGCCCCGGATGTTCATGAAACCTAGAAACACCCCTGCCGTCGACGGCGTTCCCATAGACGGGCCGGAAGTCAGGTGGCGGAGGACGGGGTCCGACGGATGACAGGGGGCCACAAAGGGCCTCCAACGCCCCCCACTCCAGCTCATACTGAGCCAGTATCCTGTACAATTATACTCCTACTTAGCCAGTAACCTGTGTACTTATACTCATACTGAGCCAGTATCCAGGGTACTTATACACATACTGAGCCAGTAACCTGTGTACTTATACTCATACTGAGCCAGTATCCAGGGTACTTATACTCATACTGAGCCAGTAACCTGTGTACTTATACTCATACTGAGCCAGTAACATGTGTACTTATACTCATACTGAGCCAGTAACCTGTGTACTTATATGCTCATACTGAGCCAGTAACCTGTGTACTTGTACTCATACTGAGCCAGTATCCTGTGTACTTATACTGAGCCACTAACCTGTGTACTTATACTCATACTGAGCCAGTATCCTGGGTACTTATACTCATACTTAGGCGGTGTCCTGTGTACTTATACTCGGTGGCGTCACAAGGCTGTTTTATTCGGGGCTAAAGCGCCGGATATTATTTAATTAGCCCTGAATATAATTTTTGGGTAAAATAAGTAAAATAAAAGAATATTTGTATCTATATATATATATATATATATATATATATATATATATATATATATATATATATATATATGTGTATATATATATATATAGACCCACTTCCATTAATTTTACTCTGAAATAGATTGAATAGAACTTTAGATCTTTGGGGATAAGCAGCAAAGCAGTCAGGTAGCTATTTAAAGCTGCTTTTTTGTATGCCCAAAGGGATACTTTTCTTTTCCCTCTGGGCTAAGTCCCGGATGTTTATGAAACCTAGAATCGGCTGCGTCTCTTGCGGCGGCGGCGGCGTCCCTTGCGGCGGCGGCGGCGTCTCTTGCGGCGGAGGCGGCGGCGTCTCTTGCGGCGGCGGCGGCGTCTCTTGCGGAGGCGCAGGCGGCGCCGCCGCAAGAGACGCAGCAGCTGTACATGTGAGCAGTCTTTTAGTGCCTTGCGTCGGCTCCATACATGGCTCAGGAGGACCACAGGCCAAAGCAGACTCCAGCACCTAGCTGTGATGTCCATTGAGTAGGAGTTGCTTGAAAGAATTGAACACCAAAGGGTCATTGACAGGTTTGCCACCCTCAAAGTGCGGCGACATAGATTTTTTGGACTTTTTGGGTTGACCTTCTTTTTATTCTTTTTTTTTTGCTCTTGATGTGAAGCATGTATTATTATCAATTATTGATGACTTATATTGGTTTATGAAAGTTCAGATAGGTGTGCAACCAAGTAGTATAGAGATGGCCATCCGTAAATAATTAACAGAAGATGGGTTGTCCAAGTCCCTTGTACATAGTACTTTGTTCAATGACAAAGTTGAATATAATCTAATCTAATCGAATGACTGTTGATACAAAAGGAGGCACTTGGAGTTAACGGTCAGGAAAACCAGCTGAGTGGAGAAGGTTTTGTGTTTGTTACAGGGGGCTGTCTGTGTGAACTGGCACAATAAAGCTGGTGTTCTGGAAAGGGCTAAAAAAAAATAGAAATAATCCATATTTTGGAGTTAGTTTAACCAATGTTAAAATGAAAGTTATTTTTTGACATATTTTCGTTTTTGTGTGGAAAAATGGTGGGTGGTGGCAGTGGGGCTCATTGGGAGCTCAGCACCCCTAAAGCTCTGACCCTAGAATCACCCCTGCTTCTAGTCATTCTTGCTTTGCTTGAATTCTGGAATAATTTTGGGGGGGAGTGCATGAGGTTTGGTCAGAAGGCCTGATGTAGGCTAGATTGGATGGAATGCGTGTTGTGAATTGAGAACAGCCAGCTCACGATGTGATACAGCGTTCAGCTGTGCAACAAATATATTTTTATTTTTCAATCTTGACGACTTTTGTAGTGCTGTGTGTAGCCACACCTTTGGCCCTTCTGAACTTAAACACGCAGTTAATATCCTTTCATAACTCCTCTTGTTTATGTTGGTAGCTTAGCCATGTCATGTCACGTTGTCAACATTGGATACATGGAGCAGAACATAGTGGGTCATGTGTCCGATGCTTTTTGGAAACGTTTTCTTCATAAAGCGTGCCAGACAGATTTTACATTTCATTCCTTTAATTAGCTCCATGGGTATGCTGTCTTTCAGAACCTTTCATTACCGGCACTAAAGAGAAAAAAAAGAGTGCATCCTCATTGTACTCAGCACTTCTGAAAATGCACTTCTGAATGCGTCTCTGTCCCCGGCACATTTCAAACCAAACTGACGACCATGTGCTTTGCGACTTTATCATTTACACGCATCATTTTAAATGTATATTGTTTATACCTTATTTTTGGTTTGCCCTGTTTGTTCTGTTTGTCTTTACTTTATAATATAATCTATATAACTGACTTTCTATTTGGGTGGGGTTGATATTATAATATCTAACTATGACTGACTGTCTGTTTGGTGGGGTATTATTTAGGAGTCTATGTTTAACTTGATTTATTCATATCGATGCATACACAAATGATCATATGCAATTATACTGAGCATATAAACTATATGTATACAGTGTCCATCGTTTTTTATCTTTATTTTAATCTTTAATTTATTTTTATTATATTTTATACTTGTATTTATCACTAAATCTCTCTTTGCTCTACTTTTGACCCTTATCCCTTTGGGATGAGAGAGAGAGAGAGAGAGAGAGAGAGAGAGAGAGAGAGAGAGAGAGAGAGAGAGAGAGAGAGAGAGAGAGAGAGAGAGAGAGAGAGAGAGAGAGAGAGAGAGAGAGAGAGAGAGAGAGAGAGAGAGAGAGAGAGAGCGCTACAGGTAAACCAGTTATGCTCCTCAGTAAGTTAATGATTGATGGTTTTACTGACAGCTCTTCCTCAGGTCCAGCTCGTTTCCTGATTTGATCCGAGCAGCGTGGATACTCTCCTAAAGATCTCTTTACTATGTTTGTTTGGTTTGTTGTCCTGTCTGTTTCCTAACTCTGAAAAGTGGTTTTGTTCTCCTTCAAAGTAAAAGTGTTCCCTTAGCTTTTCTTACGGTTAGGGGTTAGGAGTTGTCTGTATTTTGATACGTTGGGAGTGACATGATTTCACCGCAGGCGATACAATTGTACTTTGTAGACTAGAAGTCACTTTAGTTCCACTGTTTTAACCTCCAACATCGTGACACCTGGTGGTTCATAGCTTTATAGGGACCTCATCAAACCTTTGCTCCGTCTTATCTTATCACTTGATAAGGTTCTGCGTGTGTGTTCTGGTGAAGCCCTGCCCTGGCCTCATCATAAAGGCTTTACACGTAGTGAGCTGTGTTCAAAGTCTCCTTCCTCATTCGATCTGTCTTCACTGAGGAGCCCAGCAGCTCAGTCTTTACTCAGAACCTTTAGAACCGTGTTCACGTTCTGGCTCCGTTCTGAACACTTACTTTGTGTTTTGTGAACAACTGAATCTCTTCCTTCAACGGATCTTACTTTCCTTCCTTTTGTGCTTTTATATTTTCCTATGACATGGGGCAGCACACGTTTTCATCACGGAGAAGCTAAGGTACAGCTCGCTAAATGTCATGTTTTCTTTGGATTATTGGTCGTATATTCGCTGGAACAATGAAGACCCCCCTTTTGGGATTAATACAGTTAATTGTGTGTGTGTGTGTGTGTGTGTGTGTGTGTGTGTGTGTGTGTGTGTGTGTGTGTGTGTGTGTGTGTGTGTGTGTGTGTGTGTGTGTGTGTGTGTGTGTGTGTGTGTGTGTGTGTGTGTGTGTGTCAGTGTGCTACAGGTAAACCAGTTATGCTCCTTAGTAAGTTAATGATTGATGGTTTTACTGACAGCTCTTCCTCAGGTCCAGCTCGTTTCCTGATTTGATCCGAGCAGCGTGGATACGCTCTTAAAGAACCCTTTACTATGTTTGTTTGGTTTGTTGTCCTGTCTGTTTCCTAACTCTGAAAAGTCCTGTTTTCTTTAGATTATTGGTCGTATATTCTCACTGTATTGATATGTTATAGAATAATCTGTTTCCAGTCCCAGTTCAATGTTTCCAGGTTCCTGCTGTAAAAGAGATGTTTATCTCAGAGAGGGAACCTGTCTGAATAAAGGAATATGGGTCAGGTGACCTTGGGTGTCTTGAAAGGCGCCTCTAAATTAAATGTATTATTATTATTATTAGAACATCAATCACTATTTCAGTCTTTCCTGTAGTGAGGTCAGATTGGTTCATGTTGTAGACTTTTGTTGTGGAGGTTCATTCTGTACTTTAGTGAGGTCAGATTCGTTGTGTTGTGGACTTTTATTGTGGAGTTTCATTTGTAACATTAGTTACTTGTTGGTGGTTTTATGGCTGTCTATAATGGTTTAGCACATTGATATGTAGACCCTTGATGCTTTCGTTACTATGCTCTACTGGGAGAGTTCAGTGTTTCAGAAGTTCAGAAGGGAAATAAGGAATCATCCTAATAATGAAGAATGAGATATAAACATATAGCGATGGAGTGTGTAGATTTAGACATAGATAGTGATAGAGTGTGTAGATCTAGACATAGATTGTGATATTGTTTAGATATAGACATAGAGTGACAGAGTGTGTGTGAGATCTAGACATAGTGATAGAATGTGTAGATTTAGACATAGATAGTGATATAGTGTGTGATCTAGACATTGATAGGGATAGTGTGTAGATCTAGACATAGAGAGTAATAGAGTGTGTAGAACTAGACATAGAGAGTGATAGTCTTCACTGCAGTAATTTCAAGTTCGGTACTAAGAATCCACAGAAACAATATGTAGTTGTGTTTGTGTCCAGGTCTCCAGTCTTCTATGGATGAGGAGAGAGAGGAGGGGGGTCCTACCTCTAAGACCACTCTGTCTGGGGAACATGGCCGCCGGAGCAAAGCTGAGAGGTAAGAAGAGGATCTCTGTCTGTGAGTGTTGTCAGTGGTTATTAATGATCCCCACTATAGGGGTTTTCGAGGGGACTTCTGTTTCCGGTATTGGTTGCGAGGGTGGGGGCCACAACCCCCCTTCCACTTCCTGTGTGTGTGTGTGTGTGTGTGTGTGTGTGTGTGTGTGTGTGTGTGTGTGTGTGTGTGTGTGTGTGTGTGTGTGTGTGTGTGTGTGTGTGTGTGTGTGTGTGTGTGTGGGAGGCAGGTGTGGCTTCCTAAGGTGGGGTGCAGCGAGCGGTCATTTTGGGGGCGTGTGGGGGGCAAAGGTATATGGGTGCAGGTTGACCGTAGTCATGAGGGTGTGTGTGTGTGTGTGTGTGTGTCTGTGTCTGCCCTGTGATATTGAATCATGGGTAATGTAGTGTAACAACACACTGAAGAACAGGGAACTTAAATGGGGTTCACAATGGCTTGCACTTTGTCCTGGTTACCGTTCCTGGGTTAGATTAAACTGATGTATCCAGCACTTGTCTGGCCGTAGTGTGTCGGGGATCGTGGCTTTAAAGTCCACTAGCAGATAGCCATACGGCGTACTAGTAGCATCGGTAAAGGGCTCTAGAAAATACTTTGTCCTCCACGGGAGCATCTGCCTGGCTATTAACAAAATCTGATATTTGTCGCGTGGGTTCTTAAACAAAACCATGTGATTAGTGTTTAAAATTATTGTTCTGCTGGTTTTACCCTGCATATATAAATTCTCTACCAGATACATCCATCCATATACTCATGGATGTCCTCTTCTCTCTCTTGGGGAGCGGAGGGCCGAGCTCTCTGAGTGGCCAACGACGTGCGTCGCGACGTAGGTCGCATTGGTCGCGACGTAGGTCGCATTGGTCGCGACGTAGGTCGCATTGGTCGCTCGTCTGGCTGCCGTTTTCTCGTCTGGCTGCCGTTTTGGTCGCTGGCTGGCTCGGTCACTCAAAGTCTATGGGCGGTCCTTAATCAGTTATTTGCATGTTATCAACGGGTTTTTTGCGACAGTTGAAGTACCAGAAAGCCATGCTCTCTGGCGAAAGCTACCTACAGCTCTTTATTGCAAGTATTATTTTTATATTTTTATTTTGAAGTAGGCCTACAGTTTAAAATGAAGAAATCGTTGGTCTATCAATATCATTAAAATGTATTAGTTGTAATTTGTGGCGTATTCAAATAATGTATTTTATATCTTATATATAGCCTATATATTTGTTTTGTTAAACGTCATTAAGCCTAATAAGATATATTATGCACAAAGCACTTCGTTATAGAGTGATATATTAGTTGTAATTTGTGGCGTATTCAAATAATGTATTTTATATCTTATATATAGCCTATATATTTGTTTTGTTAAATGTCATTAAGCCTAATATTGTATGTTATGTACAAAGTTCTTCGTTATAGAGTGATATAGTTAAATATCTGTACCGGTATAGCGCCCAGCACTAACGCAAGTTGACGCCGCAACACCATGGGGGCGGGGCAGGGGGCGTTAAAAAACGCCAGGCACCGTTATGAGGAACCGAAATGTGTGTTCTTATTCGATCTCGTTTCAACCATTTACGTCGGAACCGGTTCCCTACTGGAACCGAGTTTCGGTGCTCAACCCCCCACACACACACACACACACACACACACACACACACACACACACACACACACACACACACACACACACCAGGGATTAAAATTAACGACGTCCCGTCGTCCCGGGGACGTAATTAATTGTCATCGGGAGGATTTTTATTCTCTCTCGGGTCGACTTCGGGACGAAGAGAATTTTGCGGGCACTGACTTAATTTTTCTGTTTAAGTTTTCAACACTTTCTGTGATGTTCGCGATCGGTGGAAAATACTTATTTAATGGAAAGGGCTTCTTTCAATTGGTTGGCGCGCTCGCGTTTGTGTTGTTTAGTGAGACAGCGGGTGTAAAATCCCCCGTTCGTCAGGCTTTCTTGGTTCACTGGAGAAGGCGGCGCTGCGCACGGAGTCAAAAAAATAAGTGGGCCGGCCCACCGGGAGACTTCCCGATCTCCAGCCTATGCTGCAGAGCGAATTTAAATCGCTGGCAGAACGGCCTGGGGGTCTAAGACCGTCATTTATCTAAATTTAATTTATCTAAATTTCATATATATAGGCTACATAGCAGCTGCATTTCACATCAATCGCAATTATTACATAGGTCTTCTCAATGCCATGGAACGCTCCGTTCGCTTGCAATGGGACCTTCACAACTTCCGGCGGTGAATTATATTTGAAAATTCACCGTTGCTAAGTATAATCATGAGTATGATTGACCGCTGTCAAGGAAAACAACAGATTTTTCGCCTCTAATGAAGTCTCACTCTGCAAGTACCGGTAACTTGTCAACCCCAGCGTCTTCGGTTGCTAAGCGACGTCAACGTCTTTGGCGGACTATTTCTCTGCTGATCAACACTACGAATGCTGGTGGTATCAAATAAATTGTAAAAAGACACACCATGTGAAGTTATTGTTTCGTTTTGGCAAGTAGCCGTGTGATAAGCGGGACATGTAGAGAACATCGCCGGTCATGATTGAAAATAAGCCCCTTCAGGGCGAAGCAAGTTCGCCCTGTCGGGGCTTATTTTCCCGATAATTACCGGCGTTCTATACACTATCCCTTTTTACATTCCTGCTGCTTCGGGTTTGCCTTTGTAGGTGCATTGAGAGGATGAGCGGGCGAATCCGCTGTCAGTGCGTGTGCATGATACGCAGGTTTATCCAATAAGTGGTAGTGTACCCGCGCACCATTGGCATGTAGGCCTATACGCGCTTGTCTCTGTGCGTCTGTGAACGAGAATGACAGGGAGAAAGATTGCTACGCGGAGATGTACGAACAGAACGATATTTATATTTCAAAATCGCTAAAACGTTTAAAAAAAAAAAAAGCAGAAT
>NC_082385.1:32687918-32697918 GCF_031168955.1 Gadus macrocephalus
CCCCTGGACCCAGCGATCAAATTAATGAAATTAATATTAAGACGACTTGTAGCAGACTTTACAGGTTTAATGTTTAAAGGTTCAATGTCTTTCAAGCGGCCCATTTATTGAATCAGTTTTAATTTATCTTTGGAGGTGAAGTGATTTCTTGAAACCAATTATCCATGAAGAATAACACAGGTCTGTAGAAATGTAGAAACTGACTGCTCTATTTTCTATGTTAGCTAAACACATTGTGAATCAACACTCTATGCACAGTATGAAGGGTACTTGGTGTGTTTTTATGTCAACATGTAAGTGCTTAAATGCCATAATAACTTTTTCTACTTTTTCTAAATTTCCATTTCAACAAGCTGACAAAGATTATTGAAATCAAAAGTCATGAGTTAGTAGTTGAGTAGCCCTGCAATAAATGATCAAATGAAACGACATCCACAAATCCTAACTTCCAGATGGTTCTTGTTTTTCTGAAGGAGGCAGGAGAGAGCAGACTCCCCTGGACCCAGCTGTGTCTCCATGAAGAGTGACTGGTCTATGGATAGACCTGTTACCTTTAACGATGGACGCCCCTCCAGAGAGGAGAGGTAGGAGTTTCAAACAGACGATGAAAACAGACGGGTTTGTTGTTATCAGACTCTACTGATACTGATGTTTACAGGTGTGTGTGTGTGTGTGTGTGTGTGTGTGTGTGTGTGTGTGTGTGTGTGTGTGTGTGTGTGTGTGTGTGACTGTTGTCCATCTCAGAGCTCAGCAGTGATACATCATGACTCTATCCTTAGTCTTAGTAACAGCTGTGTGTGTGTGTGTGTGTGTGTTGTGTTGAAGCCCAGAGCAGCAGCAGAGAGCAGACTGTGTCTCCATGAAGAGTGACTGGTCTATGGATATACCTCCTGACCTTGAAGATGGACGACCCTCCAGAGAGGAGAGGTAGGAGTTTCAAACAGACGATGAAAACAGACCGGTTTGTTGTTATCAGACTCTACTGATACTGATGTTTATAGGGCCCAGTTTACCGAAAGCATCGTTAGCCTAAGTGGATAATGATGTGTGTCGTACGAGCATCGTACAGTTTTCACATCGTTTCCCGAAAGCATCGTTGGGTAACTAACGTCGTGAAACCGCTCGTAGCTAACGAGGACTCCAGGGGTACTCGTAGGACGCTAAGAGCATCGTTAGCCTACTATAGCCTCAGTGGCGTCACCAGCGGACATTCCTAGTATTGGATGCGTTTTATTAAAACACATCCAATACCACGGAATGCCAGCTTGAGCCATTTCGCAACCAAAAACAGTGGTTAAGCCGATATATTATTCATAGACTACTGTTAGATTTAAACAGCAAAGATAGAGACATGTTAGAAGTCAACAACAACATCATTAATTGCAGCAATTAAAAATTCCATAAATACATGCGCAGCCGAAATGTACCGATCATACACCACGTCACAAGGCGTATAATAAAATCAAATGATTCCATTGCTCTGGTTAAAATGTCCTCATATTGATCAATGACAGAAGACATTGGCTACTAGGAATGCATCATGCTGAGACCAGCGGGTGGAGAATTTCTGCAGGCGTTTTTTGTTGCGATTGTTTGCATTAAGCACTGTAGGCGCTTCGGTGAGGCTGTGATGAAGTTAACTATTTATTGGACCCTGTCTAGACAGTAACGAACATCCCAGACCATAGTTAATCGCGTTTGTAGTCTCCACTCAGACGTGAACTCATTATTGCATGCGGGTGTCTTCATTCATAAAAAAATGAAAACATTCGGGAGTATACAATAATACAATTGATTCTAAAGAGGTCAGAGACTCCGTGCACAGCCCCGCCTTCCCCAGTGAACCAAGAAACCCCGCGCCGTGACGAACGGGGGATTTAACCCCCTCGGTTTGACACAGGAAACTTGAGATAAGAAGGTGAAATCGCCGGGCGTGCCAATAAGCTGCGACCGAACCGGCTTGGCAGTGTAGAAAGACCTATAGCCAGGGTTGGAGTTAGGTGGGAGGCAGTGGGAGCTGAGCTCCCATAAAGAGAGGTCTGGCTCCCATGAAAGCAGCAAACTCAAATATCTGTGGGGGTCTCTGAAAATACAGCAGCATGATATTGTAATTACAAAGAAAGCTATTTTCCCTTCCACATGCAGAGTTATATTGACGTTAAGTGGGACAATAGAAGGGCCCATGCAGGTGAACGGAGCGTTCCACGGCATTGAGAAGAGCCGTGTCATGATAGCCCATATATCATAGCCCCCCCCCCCCCGTCAAAATTCAGCACAAGGCCGGTACGGTCCCTCCCCCATCGTTAACAACACTGTGTGTGTGTGTGTCTGTGTGTGTGTGTGTGTGTGTGTGTCTGTGTCTGTGTCTGTGTGTGTGTATTTGTGTTCCTCACAGACCACAGAAGAATTCAAAGGTTACCAGGCCTGTACAGAAGCATCAAACAGAGCTGATCAAGGTGTGTAAATGTCCACCAAGTCATCTGACTTCAGCTCTACATGATCATTAGAAAGCATCTCTTGTGGAGCTCATCGTCTCCAGGCTTCCCTCTTTAGACCAGCGGGACGTGAATCCAGGATAGATGCTTCTGATGTCCTCAGTGAGTTCAGAGTAAAGTTCTCCTTGATGTTTGTTCTGTTCCAGAGGGCTGAGGAGAACGCACACGCTTTCCTAGACAAGGAGCTGAAGAAGCTCTGGAGGGATCTCTTCTCAGATTACCCACAATGCTCAGAGGGTCAGAGGGAGGAGGAGGAGGAGTTGGATGCTAAGAACGAGGAGCAGAGGAGGCGCGCCATAGAGGGAGTGGTGGACATCACAAAGCTCTGCCTGATGGAGATGAACCAGGAGGAACTGGCCGACACACTGTGGGGCGGTAAGAGACTCTTATTTTGAAAACAGAGGAGACAATTATTTTGAAGCGCAGAAGACTCTTATCTTGAAAACAATGAAAATGTATTTTATAAAGAGTAGTATGAGACTCTTATTTGTTCTGTTCAGACTAAATAACATAATCAAATTTATTGTTAAGAGATTTCTTCATTTATAATTCATCAATGTGGAGATTTCTTCTTGGGGGTTTAATGGTTTGATCCAGATACGAACGGTTATTGTCGGTCGATCAGGTTAAATGGTTTGATCCAGATATGTAGGGTTATTGTGGGGGTATCAGGTTAAATGGTTTGATCGTTATGCAGGGTTATTGTGGGGGTTTCATGTTAAATGGTTTGGTCCAGATATATAGGGTTATTGTGGTTCGATCAGGTTAATGGTTTGGTCCAGATATGTAGGGTTATTGTAGGAGTATCGGGTTAAATGATTTGATCCAGATATTCAGTGTTATTGTGGGGTATGAAGTTAAATGGTTTGATCCAGATATGAAAGGTTATGGTGCGTCCATCAGGATAAAGAATGTTAAACAATAAATGCCAAATCAACAGCAGAATAACTATAAGTGGAATAAGTGGAAGAGATGCATCACTATCTTGTTATATCAGCATATGAAGTTAATTTCAACTGATTCACTATCATTGTTATTATCATTAGACCAATGATTTTTCTGTGTAAATAACAAACAAAAAAGAAAAAAATATGTATCCATTCCTTGTCACGTCCAGCTTCTCGAACCACAAGTAATGAAGTCAGTAAATACTATGAAGTTGATCATTTTTCAGGAAATATTTACATGCTTCAAGTGATGTCACCATCCACTATCTGATGTCTTCTCTTCATTCCCATGTAGGATCTGCTGCTGTTGAGTGCCAACGTAAAATCAAGTCTCATTTGAAGAAGAAGTTAAAGTGTGTGTCTGAGGGAATCCCTAAAGCAGGAAATCCAACGGGTCTGAATGACTTCTTCACAGAGCTCTTCATCACAGAGAGAGGCAGCGGAGAGGTCAACAAAGAACATGAGGTCAGACTGATTGAAACAGCTTCCAGGAAACCAGCCAAGGAAGAAACACCAATCAAATGTGAAGACATCTTTAAACCCTTACCTGGACGAGATCAACCAATCAGAACAATAATGACAACTGGAGTGGCCGGCATTGGTAAAACCATCGTAACACAAAAGTTCACTCTGGACTGGGCTGAAGGCAAAGCCAACCACGACATACACTTCACATTTCTCTTAACTTTCAGAGAGCTGAATTTACTGAAAAAGAAAGAGTTTAGCTTGGTGGAACTTCTTCATCACTTCTTTATTGAGACCAAAGAAGCAGGAATCTGCAGATATGAACGGTTCAAAGTTCTCTTCATCTTGGATGGTCTGGATGAGTGTCGACTTCCTCTGGACTTCCAGAACAACCAGACCTGGACTGATGTCAAAGAGCCGTCCTCGGTGGACGTGCTGCTGACAAACCTCATCAGGGGCGACCTGCTTCCCTCCGCTCGCATCTGGATAACAACACGCCCTGCGGCAGCCAATCGCATCCCTGCTGAGTGTGTTGACATGGTGACAGAGGTGAGGGGGTTCACCGACCCACAGAAGGAGGAGTACTTCAGGAAGAGATTCAGAGAGCAGACGCTGGCCAACACAATCATCTCCCATGTCAAGAAATCACGAAGCCTCCACATCATGTGTCACATCCCAGTCTTCTGTTGGATCACTGCTACAGTTCTGGAGGACCTCTTCAAAACATCCCAGACAGAAGAGATGCCCAAGACCGTGACTCAGATGTACAGCTACTTCCTTTGGGTTCAGTCGATACAGGGGGACAGGAAGTATCATGGGAGAGCTGAAATTGATCCATACTGGGGTCCTGAGAGCAGGAAGATTATTGTTTCTTTGGGAAAACTGGCTTTTAACCAACTGGAGAAAGGCAACCTGATCTTCTACGAGGCAGACCTGGCAGAGTGTCACATCGATATCAAAGAAGCCTCAGTGTACTCAGGAGTGTTCACCAAGATCTTTAAAGAGGAGTTTGGGCTGTACCAGGACAAGGTGTTCTGCTTTGTCCATCTGAGCCTCCAGGAGTTTCTGGCTGCCCTTTATGTCTTTCTGTCCTTCATCAACGACGATGTCAATCTGCTCTCAGAAGAACCACCCACCTCTGGGGAAGATAAACTCCTCCTCCTCTACCAGAGTGCTGTGGACAAGGCCTTACAGAGTGAGAACGGACAACTGGACTTGTTCCTCCGCTTCCTCATGGGCCTCTCTCTGGAGACCAATCAGATTGTCCTACGAGGTCTGCTGGGACAGACAGGAACTAGCTCACTGACCAATACAAAAACAGTGTCTTACATCAAGGAGAAGTTAGATGACGATCTCTCTCCAGAGAGAAGCATCAACCTGTTCCACTGTCTGAATGAGCTGAATGACCGTTCTATAGTGAAGGAGATCGAACAGTACCTGACATCAGGAAGTCTCTCCAGACACAAACTCTCTCCTGCTCAACTGTCAGCTGTGGCCTTCATCCTACTGACATCAGAAGAGGAGCTGGACGTGTTTGACCTGAAGAAATACTTTGCTTCACAGGAGGGTCTTCTGAGGCTGCTGCCAGTGGTCAAAGCCTCTAAAACATCTCTGTAGGTTCACTAAAAACATGTATCACAATACACACAACACAATATACCTTATAGTAGAATATAAAAGTTATGATGACATAGAAAACATCTTTCGAGGTTATCTTATAACGTGTATCTCAATATGCATAACTTTATATTGTGTAACAAGGTTGAAAAGTCAAACTCAAAAACTATTTATTATGAATTAAGAAATAAGGAAATAAAAAATGAATATTGTTTAATAATAGTTAAATACAGCTGTATTTAAATATGTAGCTATATATATAAATAAGTATCGATACTGATAGATTCATAAATATACGTTTATTATTAATAACAGGTAACCCATCATTTTAAAACATTTTAACCTTGTTCACTACGTTTGGTTACATGGACACTGTTTGGGTTTAACCGTTAGGATGTGTTGATACAGAGACGTCCGGGTCATCTGGGGGAAGGGTGAGAGGTCACGAGTGAGAGGGAATAAGGAGAGAGAGGGAGGAGACAAAGGAGGAGAGTACTTAATCCTTTGTAGAGATAGCCCAGCTAAATGATATTTAAGCATTTACTTATTCGTTGTAACCAGTAGCGGCACCATATAATTATGATTGCGGGAGCTACGGGGGGCTAGATTGTTTATAGCAGAGGCTGATATATTTTGACGCAAAAAATATTACTACACACTACAACCTGATACGAATCAACCATTCAAATCACACAACAAGCAGCAACGGTCATCAACACTTACACAAATGAAAAATATGATTTCATCGTTCAGTTTTGTTACATATAAGTCAGTTCGATGTCTTCATTAATGATATATATAAATATATATATTATTATTATATTATTGTGGCGATCATGGCCGGCTTCACCACGTGCCGCATTTGATCCTGGGAGGGTCGGCGGCACCGAGGCAGTCGTGGTTGAGGGCGATAGGATGTGTGTTTCAGGTGTGTGTGTGTGTTTACATAAAGTCTCTCTCAGGGTGGTGTGGATAATGGGACACGAGAGTGTCAGACTCTTATAACATAGGCTCCTGTCTGGTCGTTCCCGTGCTTCTCGCCACATTATTATTAAAAACATATTTTCAAATTAAATTAAATATTAGTCATAACAAAATGACTTGGGGTTTTGGGAGGGGGGGCTTGGCCTGTTTCAGGGGAGCTCAAGCCCCCGCTAGCCCCCTCCCCTTGTAACCGCCGCTGGTTGTAACCCTAATAAACAAAACATCTCTGTAGATGAACTATAGCATGTATTACAATACAACACAAAAGATACATAATACTTCAATAAAAAGTAAAATTAATATACTATACGAGTCTCAAACACTGCAAAAAAACTCCAATATTGAATAAACATAAAGATCTAATGTACATATTAGTTAAATTAATAAGACATCGACTCAAATTTAAGATTTTCAACACAAGTCCTTCATTATGTTGAAATTAAAAGATCTAAGTTACTTTAACGTGTTCTGTTTATTGTGTGTTTAGGCTGAATGGCTGTCGTCTGTCAGAGGGATGCTGTGAAGCTCTGGCCTCAGTTCTCAGCTCCAGCTCTAGTCTGAGAGAGCTGGAGCTGAGTTCCAATGATCTGCAGGATTCAGGAGTGAAGCTGCTCTCTGCTGGACTGGGGAGTCCACACTGTACACTGGAAACTCTCAGGTCAGTTTCACTCAATGGTCAAACAGTTCCACCACAATTTCCCCATCAGAGGACAAGTATTGATCTGCTGTGCCCCAGTATTGATCTGCTGTGCCCCAGTAAAATCTCCCGTTCGAGTTTTAACAAGGTCCATATTTGACAGTGGATTAATTTAGATTGATATTAACGGTAAAACAATGGATTATTTTCTAATCCACAACGTCAAAGCAACATTGTTTAACCCAAAATACAAGCTGAGGCGCGCACCTTGCGGTCCGGGTCCGTACACCGCGGCGTGCACATTACTGTCGGTGCACGGCAGTGTGCATGTCTTAGCCGGTGCACTGCGGCGCGCACGCAACAATCCGTTGATCCTGGTTCATTTAATAGTCTCATAGATAATTGCTGCTTGTGAAAACGATTGTTGCCATGTATTCTTTTATTTTACATTTCCCACCCATGGACGTTCTGTAAATAAAATAAACATTGCCCGGATGTACACACAGCGTTGTTTAGGTTTTTTTAGTCGGAGAAGCTACGTAGGCAGTGTATTCCGTTACCAACCCCCGTTTTGAGTCACTGGATCGACCCCCCCTCTGCGCTCCGGGGCCTCCCACTTTAAAAATTAACATAAGCACTGATAGGGGGTCTGTTTCTGTTTTTACCACCAGCGCCGCGACATCTCTTTCCTCACCAACCAACTCTTTATCCTCCTCCTCCTCCTCCTCCTCCTCCTCCTCCTCCTCCTCCTCCTCCTCCTCCTCCTCCTCCTCAATCAAATACCTACAAATAATAACCGGCAGCTGATTGGATAATATACTCTAATTAGGATTAATCTTCTTCTCTGGGTCATCCTGAATAGTGCATTTCTTTACATGCTCTTGAATAGCACTAGTGCTGCGGTGACATTTAAATGAAACTTTGCACAAAGTACAAACCAGTGTTTTAGTTTCCTGATTAAAGCAGAGTGTCTTCAGGGGAACTTAAGTGGGTCGTGTTTCCCAATAGAGCGATCAAGCTGGCGCTGCAATACACGCCTTATTTAACCCAGCACTGAACTAAACCTTGGCAGTCTGCGTGCATCGCAGCGCCATTACCACTCATCTTATCAAACACAAGACCTCAATCTCACTCTATTTGTGTTGCCATGACAGTAAAAGGTGTACCTTGGATTCAGTGTGTTAATGATGGTATAAGGTGTTTGTTTTATAGATTCCTATTCTATTCATAATCATGTAGTCAGACAGTAAGGTGGACTTTAGAGTAAAGTTTAATCATTTTTTCTTCTTAGAACTGAGTATTTTTATGGACATTTTCCGGAGTTTGCTGAATCTTTAGTTATCTGAATTCTAAATTAGTCATATTTAAAAAATCTAGTGTATTGACATTTAGGTAAACTAATAAAACATTTCTAATAACAAATTTCAAATGCAAAATGAATCACAGTTCCTAACGTGTTCTGGTTATTGTGTGTGCAGCCTCAATGGCTGTCATCTGTCAAAGATATGCTGTGAAGCTCTGGCCTCAGTTCTCAGCTCCAAGTCCTCTAGTCTGAAAAAGCTGGACCTGAGTACCAATGATCTGAAGGATTCTGGAGTGAAGCTGCTCTCTGCAGGACTGGGGAGTCCACACTGTACACTGGAAACTCTCAGGTCAGTTTCACTCAATGGTCAAACAGTTCCACCACAATTTCCCCATCAGAGGACCAGTATTGATCTGCTGTGCCCCAGTAAAATCTCACGTCTGAGTTTTAACAAGATCCATATTTGGCAGTGGATTAATTTAGATTGATATTAACGGTAAAACAATGGATTATTTTCGAATCCACAACGTCAAAGCAACATTGTTTAACCCAAAATACAAGCTGAGGCGCGCACCTTGCGGTCCGGGTCCGTACACCGCGGCGTGCACATTACTGTCGGTGCACGGCAGTGTGCATGTCTTAGCCGGTGCACCGCGGCGCGCACGCAACAATCCGTTGATCCTGGTTAATTTAATAGTCTCATAGATAATTGCTGCTTGTGAAAACGATTGTTGCCATGTATTCTTTTATTTTACATTTCCCACCCATGGACGTTCTGTAAATAAAATAAACATTGCCCGGATGTACACACAGCATTGTTTAGGTTTTTTTAGTCGGAGAAGCTACGTAGGCAGTGTATACCGTTACCAACCCCCGTTTTGAGTCACTGGATCCACCCCCCCCTCTGCGCTCCGGGACCTCCCACTTTACAAATTAACGTAAGCACTGATAGGGGGTCTGTTTCTGTTTTTACCACCAGCGCCGTGACATCTCTTTCCTCACCAACCAACTCTCCATCCTCCTCCTCCTCCTCCTCCTCCTCCTCCTCAATCAAATACCTACTTATAATAACCGGCTGCTGATTGGATAATATAATCCAATTAGGATTAATCTTCTTCTCTGGGTCATCCTGAATAGTGCATTTCTTTACATGCTCTTGAATAGTGCTGCGGTGACATTTAAATGAAACTTTGCACAAACTACAAACCAGTGTTTTAGTTTCCTGATTAAAGCAGGGTTTTTTCAGGGGAACTTAAGTGGGTTGTGTTTCCCAATAGAGCGATCAAGCTGGCGCTGCAATACAGCCGCGCTTTAACCCAGCACTGAACTAAACCTTGGCAGTCTGCGTGCATCGCAGCGCCATTACCACTCATCTTATCAAACACAGGACCTCAATCTCACTCTATTTGTGTTGCCATGACAGTAAAAGGTGTACCTTGGATTCAGTGTGTTAATGATGGTATAAGGTGTTTTTTTTATAGATTCCTATTCTATTCATAATCATGTAGTCAGACAGTAAGGTGGACTTTAGAGTAAAGTTAAATATTTTTTT
>NC_082385.1:32702918-32820163 GCF_031168955.1 Gadus macrocephalus
CAGACTGTGCGTGTATATATAAACACACACACACACACACACACACTGTGTTTTGATGATTTATATTCATGTACTCAACTATAATCCAAATGCTACATTTTCTGGGGCTTCTTAAAGTTGATCTTGATTAACCATGAAAGGAAGAGATTTTTTAAATCTTTACAAAGACTATATTTCTAATGTTTCTGATTGATTGGTGGTAAATTGTAACATTTTTATACTACAATATTGTGTCTATTTTCAGACGTTAACAGTTTCATACTGCGGGGCTCTGATATCAGTTTATATTTTGATAAGCCTCACATGATGTAAAGCAGATTTTATATTATATTCGTAATGCAAGCGGTCGAAAAGCTATAGATCTTGTTGTGATCACTTTAAACTGAGTATTGATTCCTTGTGTTCTGTGGGGAAAAACACAGCAGCAGAACACACCTGTTTATGATTAGTAATGTCTGTCTGCTGCTTCTATTGTTTGAGTCCTTGTGTTTATTGTGTTCATGTAAGGGACTGTTCTTCTATTGTTTGAGTCCTTGTGTTTACTGTGTTCATGTAAGGGACTGTTCTTCTATTGTTTGAGTCCTTGTGTTTATTGTGTTCATGTAAGGGACTGTTCTTCTATTGTTTGAGTCCTTGTGTTTGTGTTCATGTAAGGGACTGTTCTTCTATTGTTTGAGTCCTTGTGTTTATTGTGTTCATGTAAGGGTCTGTTCTTCTGTTATCCTGGTTAATAAAGCATAATGGTGATAAACAACTCAGTGGATCCTCTGAATGTTCTCTTGTGTTCAGCAGAGGATCAGTTTACACTTTAAGGTCGGGGGTTCACTGAATAAAAAGCACAACAGAGGCTTCGTCTACACAACATTAATAATCAGGATACCAGCAAGTGCATTTCCACCTCAGACTCATACGCCCGATGAGGGACGGAGCATGGAGAGAGTTCTAGAAGCGGGCCGACAGGAAACAGCCCAGCTACTGGCGTCTCTCCAGAGACGAGCCTTGCAGGCTGGTTGATGCACCACCTCCCCGTCTAACAGGACCCTGAGCGCCATGTTGAAACACACAGAGGTGTGTGTTTGAGGCGCTGAGCTGCAGAGGAGGAACCTCTCCTTCTCTGGGTGCGTGGGAGGGGGCAGTAGGATGGACGCGTTTGATAAATGAGTCGATAGTAAGATGTGAGGTCGTTTATCAAAGCCACGCTTCAGTCCTGTTATTGCGTGGGGAGCCACTAGGGGGCGGTGAATCCACCTCGGTGGGGTTCACCTTCTGACCAAGGTGTGTGAAGTGGCAACCTATTTGCACCTCTTGCAGGACGTTTCAGTCCTCGTGTTTTCCGTAAGGCAATAAGCACCAAAAAAGTAGTCCAAGAAGGAAACGAGGCTGATGGAAAAGGAAGAAAGCAGCGATTTATCCTCAGAACATAGTGAACAAACATTGAACCAATAATAAACGTTTCCAAGTAAAATACTGGGTCACCACATAGTAATTGACAGGAAGAAATCACTTGTTTGTATTTAAATGACGGTTATCTACGGTCAGAAAGCCGTTGCTCCCGTCATGCTCTGAGAACTCAATTAACTCAGTCAACTCAACAACTCAATCAATTTATGGTCGAAGGGCAAATTAAGACGCAATAAAACTTCATCTATTGGATAGACACAAATCAGATGGAGCAAAATATCCGTTGTGCTTAATTATTGTGAATTAAAGCAAAATAGAAATTAACAAATTGTAAATAATAGTGTGTGTTTGTGTGGTGGAGGTGTTTGGAATGGTTGAAGAGCCTTTTGTGCTCAACCCACACACACACACACACACACACACACACACACACACACACACACACACACACACACACACCAACCAGCGAGCAGAAGACCCAACACAACTAAATGAAGAGCAGACTGTACAGCTATAATGAAAGGTTCCTTCAAGGTGGGTTTGTTAAAGCGTGTTCATCCCTTCACCACCGAGTGTTGGTGTTACCACCCCAACTCTTTCAGGGGGAAAAAGGGAAGTAACACACACACAACCCGGTGGATTGGGGTTGTAATTATGGTATTTATTATAACTCAACAAAGGAATAGAATAACAATCATCAGAAATGGGCCGCTAGGTGCTGTGAAAGCAAAGAAACAAATATAACCAAAAGAGAACTCCTTCAAATAAAATGGAGCTACCTGTCTAATAACTAAATACGAATGGTCCTAAAACAAACCCTAACTGGCTACTCTAGCATAACGAAAACAGAAATACAAATGATCAGCACCCCCTAAACCTAGTGTGGCTAAACAGTGACAAACCTAAATGAGAGTGCAAATGAACAACGTCAGTACAGAGGGATTCTTCTTCCCCTGGCCCAAATCTGGGAACACACAAACGTAACCTCTTGCTCTCAAACGAATGCGACTACGCGCCTAGATTCCCTACAGGTGTCTGCCCCGCTTGCAGGGCGCATCAGGCTTTTATACGCCTCCACGGCGCCGTCGCTCTCTGATTGGTTCCGGGGACGGAGGGACCCGCCCACTTGAGCTGCTCTGGGGAAAAACAGGAGGGGTAGCGCACGCAGCGGGAGGGGAGACAATGCGGTCGGCTGACGGCCGTAACAGTTGGAGAATCCGTTGTGACATCAGCTCCATGGACTAGAACGGCCTTTTAGGACGGGGACCGGGATTCAGAAGGAGGAACTCCAGGGGGAGATGAGAGGACTCCTCGTCTCAACGACCAGAACACGACTTCAGTCTGTCACCAGAGAACCACGGAGCACACCCCAACGTTCCCCTCCAGGCATGGAGACGCCTCAGCCACAGCCCCTCCACCCCCTCAGCTGGAGGGGCACAGCTCCAGGTCATAAAGGGTCTTCGTCGGGGCCGGTCCAAGGTGGTTCTGATCTGAGGGAGCCATCTCCCAGGTCCAGCTGGCCCCGCCCATCACTGTTCAGCCTGAGAGAGGCTTCCATCTCGGGGGTTGGAGTGAACACCGTCCACAGAGAGCTTCACCTGGTCCAGCAGAGTCCTGGTCAGCCTGTTGCTGATGGAGGGTCCTGCTCCTCAAGAGCCTCCACCCTCCACTGGGGGGTCTCCTGAACCCATGACCTCCTCCTCACCTCCTCCCCAGAGTCCTCAGGCTAAAGCGGCGCGCTCTGTGAAGGCTTCTCCTTCAGGAGACCGCTGGACTACAAAGACTTGACCTCAGAGACGTTGAATCACCCGGGGACCCCTTCTGGAGACCCCCTGCATGACCCCTCCCCAGTGTGGGGCGCCACTGAAGAACGTTGTTCATCACTGACCTCTCTGGAGGCCCTGAAGGTTGTGCTCTGTTCTGGGTGTCCTGGAGGAGAGCTGGGCATGGCCGGTGGGATGCTGTTGGCATGAGGACGTGACCTGGCACGAGAGTTCTGCCTTGGATGGCTCTGTGGCATGTGGGTTTGACACGAGATGGAAGGGGTACACATGTGAGCATGGCTAGGGTTCCACCTGGTATGTGTGTGTGGGTGTGTGTGTGTGTGTGTGTGTGTGTGTGTGTGTGTGTGTGTGTGTGTGTGTGTGTGTGTGTGTGTGTGTGTGTGTGTGTGTGTAGGGGGGGTCCACCTGGCATGGGTTTCTACATGTGTGTGTGTGGGGGGGTCCAACTGAGAAGTCACACCTCACACGGCAGTTGTCAAGGATCAAATCAAATAATGTTTACTTAAAGGACAGAGTTTCCTGTGTTCTCATAAAGGAGAAGAACGCATGAGGGGATCTCTGCTCCGTCGTGCCCGGGATACCCCCGGCACAAAGGTCAACGCTGGCTAACACTAGGAACAAGTAGAGCGGCTAGACGATGCAAGGAATAGGAGGCGGAGCTTACACGATGAAGGGGGAACAACATGATAGATGTTTCCATCCTACATCATGTGTGGAGCAGAGCTGATCTCAGCCTTTCTGTCACCTGTGCCACGGTATAAGAAGTCCTCGCAGTAGGCAGTGTGTCGGACTGCAGCTGGCGCAGCTCTTGGGGCGGCGCGGGTTGGTCTCCCCTTCAGGGTACTGCACCTTGGGGACCTCTGGAGGAACGCAGGCTGACTTCCATCCATTGGATCATTGTGTGTTATGTTTTATTGTTTGTTGTATTATTGTTTGTATGTTATTGTACCGTTATTACCCAAATCTAGGACCATAATTGTTATAAGTTAGAATAGAAAATAAAGTAAAAAATAAAGAATAAAGATTCTGAAACCCTAAGCCCTCTGAATACTGAGTGACATCACGTTACAAAGGTTGTAAACTGTGCTGGTTTGATGAGACTAAAGGTGTGTGTTGTTGAATACCTGCCTGTAAAGGGTGCAGCAAGAATCCAACCCAACCAGATAATCACGGAAGAGAAGTGAAGGAATAAAATAACCCTGCTATTATAGAAACATAACCATTGTAAATGATGACACTACATAGACTACTGTTCACTGTCTGTTTTCTCCTCAAAACCATTTATAACCTTTAATGCTATAACATTAACAGCTGCAGTCAGGTAGAAATGTTTAAAGGATCCATGTTGATGATAATAATCCATAGACTATATTTTTTGTAGTTTCTGCCTTTGAATAATGAATGACGTGTAACAATGTTGGTTTCCTGATTTAAATAAAAAAGTACACTTGACCGACTTCCAGCTCTGTCTGGAGACATGATGTCACAGCGACATGACAAGGAGTTCAAACGCATCAAAACACCCTCACCCTCACCCACATGGAGGCCGATGTCTACATGAATAGGAGCCATGGAGGGTCTTCTATTCATTTGTGGTGTTGACGTCACACTCAAGGGACCATAGCAATCTGTTTTTGGTTAAAAAAAAACTATTCCTGCACAAACGGTAGCAGGTGACCCTCACACAATCATGAGAGTATCTCATCCAGATAGAATAACGTGTGTGTGTGTGTGTGTGTGTGTGTGTGTGTGTGTGTGTGTGTGTGTGTGTGTGCGCCTTGCCTTGGCTATTCCATACCTGTCAGTAAAGGGTGTAAGTCACACCCAGTAAAGGGTGTGAGGAAGGAAAAACACAAGATGAATCCAACCCAACGAGATGACTCATTTAAGAGGAATGAATGAAGGAAATAGTAAACTAAATACCTAGTCTGTTATAGAATCACACGCCAGTACAACATGCTAACCCTTACTGAGTACTCTGTACTCTGAGTATCTTGTACTGAAAAGAAAAATCATCCATCTATTGTATAGATTCTACTGATTCATACGTTCACACTGATGCAGATCTAGTGTTCATATGAACAAGGTGATGATGTCTTTAAAGGATGAAAGAGGCCTTTTCTACTTGATGTGCTTCTATTCATGACGTTATCAGTCTCTTTATTTTTTTTAACATGGTACCTATGTTCTGTTGGTTCTGCTGTACAGAAGCAGCTGACTCAGTGACTGAGTGTCTCTACATGCTGGTTGAACCATCAAGTGTCTCTTGGTTTTTCTCTGAGCCTCTAAGCATTACAGATCTCTGTCCATTGTTCATATTTTAATAAAGTAATTATTCTTGGATCAGCCGCCTTAGCATGTTAGTCTGGGAGGAGTTTGAACTCGGAGGGGGAACTGGTCCAACTGGTTGGTTCATCATTTCCTTGTTATGAGTCGGACGGTTTGCTGTGGCTCACTTCATCACAGCAGGAAGACGACTCAGGTACTGTCGTCCACTCTGATCCGTGATAGATCATAATTATGAATAACTTTGAATCATATTAATAGGGTGATGGTTAAAAATGTTAGTAAATGTATGGATGCATTGCTATTCGTCAAAATTGCCATTGAATAATTTTGAAGATTCCTGCTCTGTAGAATGCTACGTGTTAAGACTGTGGGCATTGGGGATCAAAACCCAGAAGCTTCCAGCCAGGAGTCGAGTGTCAGGTTGACGTTAATAATGATAATTTCAATGTAAAGTCAAGGTTCAGGTTGAGGTTATATATGTTTCCTCTGATTTAGGATTTGCTCTAAATCACAAAGTGTCCTGTGGCCAGTTGTTATATTTGTGGGGCGGTATTATGATTACATTATTTGTACAGGAAGACGGCCATCTTTGTTAGTGAAGGTGTCTAAACGTCATCTTGTACTGGGTCTTGATCTCTGTGGGCCTGCATCAATCTGCAGTAGTGTAGGCCTACTCTATATCTGAGAGCATCACCCGTATGAGAGGGTCATGACCTTCAAGGTGAATTAACACTGCCACCACCGCCTCAACACACAACTGGTTCGTGTTCTTCAGCTCAGCCAATCCCACTGACATCCTCTCACCAGCAGGGGGTGCTGCGGTGCAGCTTTTCGAGGGTTTCAAAACGGACCCTGTGTCAAATCATTTGGTTTATGCCGCTTTTCCACCGCACATGTAGCTCGACTCGACACGACACGACTCGACACGACTCGACACGGTAGCAGCACGGGTGCTTTTCCACCGCAAATAGTACCTCCTGGACGTGGGCGGGGTCGGCTCCGCGAAAGGGCCGTGACGTATTTTTGTACGCGACGCAAACGAGACCTACGCAACCCACACATGGACAGAACCAACATAACAACAATGGAGGACATCGATGCGATGGTATTCGTGTTCGTATTATTAGCTGGCATGTTGAAGAAGTTGAAGAAGTGGAATATGTTGGCTGCGGCGCTGCTATGGCTTTTACCAGCATGGTTGCCATGTCGCTCTCGTGACTTCGTCACACTCTCTGGCCAATCAGTGGCCGGCCGTCTGCCGACGTCACCTTTTAGCATCGGCTCAGCCGCTTGGAACCTAGAGCGAGGCGGTACTAGAAAAAGCAGCCACTTCAGGTACCAGATCGCGGTGGAAACGCAAAAAATGCGAGCTGAGTCGAGTCGAGTCGAGTCGTGTCGAGCTGGTACCATGCAGTGGAAAAGCGGCAAAGACACTTCTGGGCAGCATCTCCACATCTTTCCCCTCATTGAGAATGAGAGGGTCTATGAATCTGCGTCTAGGAAAGACCACCCTGCCTCTTGTCCAGAGAGACAGAGACAACAGCCCCCTGGGACCGGAAATACACAGCTCATATAAAAGAAGAGAGTAAACACTGAGTGGCCGTAGAAACCTTATGGAGTTGTGTTTGTGTCCAGGTCTCCAGTCTACTATGGATGAGGAGAGAGAGGAGGGGGGTCCTACCTCTAAGACCACTCTGTCTGGGGAACATGGCCGCCGGAGCAAAGCTAAGAGGTAAGAAGAGGATCTCTCTGTCTGTGACTGTCGTCCATCTCAGAGCTCACCAGTGATACGTCATGACTCCATCATTAGTCTGAGTAACAGCTGTTTTTGGGTGTTGTGTTGAAGCCCAGAGCAGCAGCAGAGAGCAGACTCCCCTGGACCCAGCTGTGTCTCCAGGAAGAGTGACTGGTTTATGGAAAGAATGAACTGTTTTGAACCAAAGTGAGTGCGTATATATGAGAGATTATAAAAATACAGCATCCACCAAACAAACATAAATCCTGGTTCTTGTTTTTCTAGAGGAGTCCAGCAGCAGAGAGCAGACTCCCCTGGACCCAGCTGTGTCTCCATGAAGAGTGACCGGTTTATGGAAAGAATTAACTGTTTTGAACCAAAGTGAGTATATATCAGAGATTAGAAAAACACAGCATCCATCAAACAAACATAAATCCTGGTTCTTGTTTTTCTAGAAGAGTCCAGCAGCAGAGAGCAGACTCCCCTGGACCCAGCTGTGTCTCCATGAAGAGTGACCGGTCTATGGGTAGACTTTGGAACTTTGAAGATGGAAATCAGTCTATTGAGGAGAGGTGAGGATTTAATCCAGTGGTTCTCCACCTTTTTTGACTAAACGCCCCCCTGACCCTACCCTGATCCTCTGGCGTCCCCCCCCCAAATAAATTAACTAACAACACCACTCACACTCGTGTTATATTGCTTAGAGAGAGAGAGAGAGAGAGAGAGAGAGAGAGAGAGAGAGAGAGAGAGAGAGAGAGAGAGAGAGAGAGAGAGAGAGAGAGAGAGAGAGAGAGAGAGAGAGAGAGAGAGAGAGAGAGAGAGAGAGAGAGAGAGAGAGAGAATGGCCTGGGAACAGGCACAGGCACCGCAAAAACAGATTGTGCGCAGAGGCCTAATTAGCAGTGGCGATTTTGGTTTGGAAACTGGTGGGGCCATGCAGGAAAATATTATAACGCAATCCAGAAATACCACATATTACTACCATCACAAAAAAAACAGTAGCAAGTGACAGAGGGAACCAAAATTGCAGCTGAATAATGCCATCACTCAAACGCGAATCTGACAACATATATTAGGCTATTATAGCAATAGCACCACCAAATGGCAGCGTTCAAGATCTCACAATATCAAAACTCAAGAAAACAACAACGTGGCAACAATAAAAACACAACGGCGCACACCCTTTACACAGCAATCAATATACAAAGCCACCACTCACAATATACCAAAAAAAGAAGAAGTATGGTTTAAGTTGCATTAAGTTTGCAGGCCACCATACTGTACAATTAACAATGAATCTAGCCTGATAGAGTGGTTGCCTATTCAGACCTGGATAATCCTGGTTGAAAATTTAAGTAAGTTTGGGCTAAGATGGTAATTACCTGTGCTTTAAGGACAGTGCTGTCTGGTCTCCTTTGTGTGGCTGAGGTGAAACACAAGCATTTTTTTCCGCTTGAACAACTCCTGGTTGAACGATCTATTCTTGTCCTTTCCCTCTTGAATAATGATTAAATCCGTCGGGCGATGTGGTCCCAAACGTTTTATCTCCAACTTCTGTTCAAGTGCTAAATCTCACATGAGACAGATACTCAACACGATTCATCATTTAATGAATGAAACGTCCATTTGTTGTTATTTACTGTAACAGTAACTGTAACAGTAACTACGTTAGCCAGCTAGCAAGATCTGATCGGCTCCCGCCGTAAACCCCGCCCTTTCTACAAATCAGCCAATGAGAAGAGCTTTGGGGCACTAAACTTCTGGCCCCACTGCCGAAACAGAAGCGGGCGCTGCGCACGCGCTTGCTCGCGCAACAGCACCAGTTTTCTACACTGCAGCAGACGGGGCCATCTCGGCTGTGCCCCACCGAGCGGAACAGACGAGACGGAGCAACGAACTATTTCACACACAACTACTACACTACAACAATTGCGTTCATCAAATTAAAACTGCGGACATGTAATTATTTATTAACAATTAATGTATGATTAACTTATGCTCAATGAAATTTAAAAAAAAAAAAATGAAAAGTATAATCGTGCCCTGCACGGCAGCGTTCTCTGGTGGGGCCGTGCCCCACTGGCCCCTAATGCAAAGACGCCACTGGTGATAGGATTAATGATTAATTAACTAATTAGGGCTATATATTTTGATAAGGCTGTTTAGTGATGTGGTTGACATGGTGAATGAGAGGAGGGATAAGGCTGTTTAGTGATGTGGTTGACATGGTGAATGAGAGGAGGGATAAGGCTGTTTTAGTGATGTGGTTGACATGGTGAATGAGAGGAGGGATAAGGCTGTTTAGTGATGTGGTTGACATGGTGAATGAGAGGAGGGATAAGGCTGTTTAGTGATGTGGTTGACATGGTGAATGAGAGGAGGGATAAGGCTGTTTTAGTGATGTGGTTGACATGGTGAATGAGAGGAGGGATAAGGCTGTTTTAGTGATGTGGTTGACATGGTGAATGAGAGGAGGGATAAGGCTGTTTAGTGATGTGGTTGACATGGTGAATGAGAGGAGGGATAAGGCTGTTTTAGTGATGTGGTTGACATGGTGTGAATGAGAGGAGGGATAAGGCTGTTTTAGTGATGTGGTTGACATGGTGAATGAGAGGAGGGATAAGGCTGTTTTAGTGATGTGGTTGACATGGTGTGAATGAGAGGAGGGATAAGGCTGTTTTAGTGATGTGGTTGACATGGTGAATGAGATGAGGGATAAGGCTGTTCTAGTGATGTGGTTGACATGGTGAATGAGAGGAGGGATAAGGCTGTTTTAGTGATGTGGTTGACATGGTGAATGAGAGGAGGGATAAGGCTGTTTAGTGATGTGGTTGACATGGTGTGAATGAGAGGAGGGGTAAGGCTGTTTTAGTGATATGGTTGACATGGTGAATGAGAGGAGGGATAAGGCTGTTTAGTGATGTGGTTGACATGGTGAATGAGAGGAGGGATAAGGCTGTTTAGTGATGTGGTTGACATGGTGAATGAGAGGAGGGATAAGGCTGTTTTAGTGATGTGGTTGACATGGTGTGAATGAGAGGAGGGATAAGGCTGTTTTAGTGATGTGGTTGACATGGTGAATGAGAGGAGGGATAAGGCTGTTTAGTGATGTGGTTGACATGGTGAATGAGAGGAGGAATAAGGCTGTTTTAGTGATGTGGTTGACATGGTGAATGAGAGGAGGGATAAGGCTGTTTTAGTGATGTGGTTGACATGGTGAATGAGAGGAGGGATAAGGCTGTTTAGTGATGTGGTTGACATGGTGAATGAGAGGAGGGATAAGGCTGTTTAGTGATGTGGTTGACATGGTGAATGAGAGGAGGGATAAGGCTGTTTAGTGATGTGGTTGACATGGTGAATGAGAGGAGGGATAAGGCTGTTTTAGTGATGTGGTTGACATGGTGAATGAGAGGAGGGATAAGGCTGTTTTAGTGATGTGGTTGACATGGTGAATGAGAGGAGGGATAAGGCTGTTTAGTGATGTGGTTGACATGGTGAATGAGAGGAGGGATAAGGCTGTTTAGTGATGTGGTTGACATGGTGAATGAGAGGAGGGATAAGGCTGTTTTAGTGATGTGGTTGACATGGTGAATGAGAGGAGGGATAAGGCTGTTTAGTGATGTGGTTGACATGGTGAATGAGAGGAGGGATAAGGCCGTTTAGTGATGTGGTTGACATGGTGAATGAGAGGAGGGATAAGGCTGTTTAGTGATGTGGTTGACATGGTGAATGAGAGGAGGGATAAGGCTGTTTTAGTGGTGTGGTTGACATGGTGAATGAGAGGAGGGATAAGGCTGTTTTAGTGATGTGGTTGACATGGTGAATGAGAGGAGGGATAAGGCTGTTTAGTGATGTGGTTGACATGGTGAATGAGAGGAGGGATAAGGCTGTTTTAGTGATGTGGTTGACATGGTGAATGAGAGGAGGGATAAGGCTGTTTAGTGATGTGGTTGACATGGTGAATGAGAGGAGGGATAAGGCTGTTTAGTGATGTGGTTGACATGGTGAATGAGAGGAGGGATAAGGCTGTTTTAGTGATGTGGTTGACATGGTGAATGAGAGGAGGGATAAGGCTGTTTAGTGATGTGGTTGACATGGTGAATGAGAGGAGGGATAAGGCTGTTTTAGTGATGTGGTTGACATGGTGAATGAGAGGAGGGATAAGGCTGTTTTAGTGATGTGGTTGACATGGTGAATGAGAGGAGGGATAAGGCTGTTTTAGTGATGTGGTTGACATGGTGTGAATGAGAGGAGGGATAAGGCTGTTTAGTGATGTGGTTGACATGGTGAATGAGAGGAGGGATAAGGCTGTTTTAGTGATGTGGTTGACATGGTGTGAATGAGAGGAGGGATAAGGCTGTTTAGTGATGTGGTTGACATGGTGTGAATGAGAGGAGGGATAAGGCTGTTTAGTGATGTGGTTGACATGGTGAATGAGAGGAGGGATAAGGCTGTTTAGTGATGTGGTTGACATGGTGAATGAGAGGAGGGATAAGGCTGTTTAGTGATGTGGTTGACATGGTGAATGAGAGGAGGGATAAGGCTGTTTAGTGATGTGGTTGACATGGTGAATGAGAGGAGGGATAAGGCTGTTTAGTGATGTGGTTGACATGGTGAATGAGAGGAGGGATAAGGCTGTTTTAGTGATGTGGTTGACATGGTGAATGAGAGGAGGGATAAGGCTGTTTAGTGATGTGGTTGACATGGTGTGAATGAGAGGAGGGATAAGGCTGTTTTAGTGATGTGGTTGACATGGTGAATGAGAGGAGGGATAAGGCTGTTTTAGTGATGTGGTTGACATGGTGAATGAGAGGAGGGATAAGGCTGTTTAGTGATGTGGTTGACATGGTGAATGAGAGGAGGGATAAGGCTGTTTAGTGATGTGGTTGACATGGTGAATGAGAGGAGGGATAAGGCTGTTTAGTGATGTGGTTGACATGGTGAATGAGAGGAGGGATAAGGCTGTTTTAGTGATGTGGTTGACATGGTGTGAATGAGAGGAGGGATGAGGCTGTTTAGTGATGTGGTTGACATGGTGAATGAGAGGAGGGATAAGGCTGTTTAGTGATGTGGTTGACATGGTGAATGAGAGGAGGGATAAGGCTGTTTTAGTGATGTGGTTGACATGGTGTGAATGAGAGGAGGGATAAGGCTGTTTAGTGATGTGGTTGACATGGTGAATGAGAGGAGGGATAAGGCTGTTTTAGTGATGTGGTTGACATGGTGAATGAGAGGAGGGATAAGGCTGTTTTAGTGATGTGGTTGACATGGTGAATGAGAGGAGGGATAAGGCTGTTTAGTGATGTGGTTGACATGGTGTGAATGAGAGGAGGGATAAGGCTGTTTTAGTGATGTGGTTGACATGGTGTTAATGAGAGGAGGGATAAGGCTGTTTTAGTGATGTGGTTGACATGGTGAATGAGAGGAGGGATAAGGCTGTTTAGTGATGTGGTTGACATGGTGAATGAGAGGAGGGATAAGGCTGTTTAGTGATGTGGTTGACATGGTGAATGAGAGGAGGGATAAGGCTGTTTTAGTGATGTGGTTGACATGGTGAATGAGAGGAGGGATAAGGCTGTTTAGTGATGTGGTTGACATGGTGAATGAGAGGAGGGATGAGGCTGTTTAGTGATGTGGTTGACATGGTGAATGAGAGGAGGGATAAGGCTGTTTAGTGATGTGGTTGACATGGTGAATGAGAGGAGGGATAAGGCTGTTTTAGTGATGTGGTTGACATGGTGAATGAGAGGAGGGATAAGGCTGTTTAGTGATGTGGTTGACATGGTGAATGAGAGGAGGGATAAGGCTGTTTTAGTGATGTGGTTGACATGGTGAATGAGAGGAGGGATAAGGCTGTTTTAGTGATGTGGTTGACATGGTGAATGAGAGGAGGGGTAAGGCTGTTTTAGTGATGTGGTTGACATGGTGAATGAGAGGAGGGATAAGGCTGTTTTAGTGATGTGGTTGACATGGTGAATGAGAGGAGGGATAAGGCTGTTTTAGTGATGTGGTTGACATGGTGAATGAGAGGAGGGATAAGGCTGTTTTAGTGATGTGGTTGACATGGTGAATGAGAGGAGGGATAAGGCTGTTTAGTGATGTGGTTGACATGGTGAATGAGAGGAGGGATAAGGCTGTTTAGTGATGTGGTTGACATGGTGAATGAGAGGAGGGATAAGGCTGTTTAGTGATGTGGTTGACATGGTGAATGAGAGGAGGGATAAGGCTGTTTAGTGATGTGGTTGACATGGTGAATGAGAGGAGGGATAAGGCTGTTTAGTGATGTGGTTGACATGGTGAATGAGAGGAGGGATAAGGCTGTTTAGTGATGTGGTTGACATGGTGAATGAGAGGAGGGATAAGGCTGTTTTAGTGATGTGGTTGACATGGTGAATGAGAGGAGGGATAAGGCTGTTTAGTGATGTGGTTGACATGGTGAATGAGAGGAGGGATAAGGCTGTTTAG
Organism: Gadus macrocephalus; assembly: GCF_031168955.1. Lineage (NCBI taxonomy): Eukaryota > Metazoa > Chordata > Actinopteri > Gadiformes > Gadidae > Gadus > Gadus macrocephalus. The sequence goes on from NC_082385.1 coordinate 32,716,593, forward strand.
TGATGTGGTTGACATGGTGTGAATGAGAGGAGGGATAAGGCTGTTTTAGTGATGTGGTTGACATGGTGAATGAGAGGAGGGGTAAGGCTGTTTAGTGATGTGGTTGACATGGTGAATGAGAGGAGGGATAAGGCTGTTTAGTGATGTGGTTGACATGGTGAATGAGAGGAGGGATAAGGCTGTTTAGTGATGTGGTTGACATGGTGAATGAGAGGAGGGATAAGGCTGTTTTAGTGATGTGGTTGACATGGTAAATGAGAGGAGGGGTAAGGCTGTTTTAGTGATGTGGTTGACATGGTGTGAATGAGAGGAGGGATAAGGCTGTTTAGTGATGTGGTTGACATGGTGTGAATGAGAGGAGGGGTAAGGCTGTTTTAGTGATGTGGTTGACATGGTGTGAATGAGAGGAGGGATAAGGCTGTTTAGTGATGTGGTTGACATGGTGAATGAGAGGAGGGATAAGGCTGTTTAGTGATGTGGTTGACATGGTGAATGAGAGGAGGGATAAGGCTGTTTAGTGATGTGGTTGACATGGTGAATGAGAGGAGGGATAAGGCCGTTTAGTGATGTGGTTGACATGGTGAATGAGAGGAGGGGTAAGGCTGTTTAGTGATGTGGTTGACATGGTGAATGAGAGGAGGGATAAGGCTGTTTAGTGATGTGGTTGACATGGTGAATGAGAGGAGGGATAAGGCTGTTTTAGTGATGTGGTTGACATGGTGAATGAGAGGAGGGATAAGGCTGTTTAGTGATGTGGTTGACATGGTGAATGAGAGGAGGGATAAGGCTGTTTTAGTGATGTGGTTGACATGGTGTGAATGAGAGGAGGGATAAGGCTGTTTTAGTGATGTGGTTGACATGGTGAATGAGAGGAGGGATAAGGCTGTTTAGTGATGTGGTTGACATGGTGAATGAGAGGAGGGATAAGGCTGTTTTAGTGATGTGGTTGACATGGTGAATGAGAGGAGGGATAAGGCTGTTTAGTGATGTGGTTGACATGGTGAATGAGAGGAGGGGTAAGGCTGTTTTAGTGATGTGGTTGACATGGTGAATGAGAGGAGGGATAAGGCTGTTTTAGTGATGTGGTTGACATGGTGAATGAGAGGAGGGGTAAGGCTGTTTTAGTGATGTGGTTGACATGGTGAATGAGAGGAGGGATAAGGCTGTTTTAGTGATGTGGTTGACATGGTGAATGAGAGGAGGGATAAGGCTGTTTAGTGATGTGGTTGACATGGTGAATGAGAGGAGGGATAAGGCTGTTTTAGTGATGTGGTTGACATGGTGAATGAGAGGAGGGATAAGGCCGTTTAGTGATGTGGTTGACATGGTGAATGAGAGGAGGGATAAGGCTGTTTAGTGATGTGGTTGACATGGTGAATGAGAGGAGAGATAAGGCTGTTCAGTGATGTGGTTGACATGGTGAATGAGAGGAGGGATAAGGCTGTTTTAGTGATGTGGTTGACATGGTGTGAATGAGAGGAGGGATAAGGCTGTTTTAGTGATGTGGTTGACATGGTGAATGAGAGGAGGGGTAAGGCTGTTTTAGTGATGTGGTTGACATGGTGAATGAGAGGAGGGGTAAGGCTGTTTAGTGATGTGGTTGACATGGTGAATGAGAGGAGGGATAAGGCTGTTTAGTGATGTGGTTGACATGGTGAATGAGAGGAGGGATAAGGCTGTTTTAGTGATGTGGTTGACATGGTCTGATCTTGTTTATCTAGAAGAGTCCAGCAGCAGAGAGCAGACTCCCCTGGACCCAGCTGTGTCTCCATGAAGAGTGACCACTCTATGAATCGACCTCCTCTCTTTAAAGATGGACGCCCCTCCAGAGAGGAGAGGTAGGAGTATTAAACAGACGATGACAACAGAACAGTTGGTTGTTATCAGATTCTACTGATACTCTCTCTCAAAATCAATCATTAACTAACTGAAGAGGATTACTGGTTTACCTATACTCCTTACACACACACACACACACACACACACACACACACACACACACACACACACACACACACACACACACACACACACACACACACACACACACACACACACACACAGACAAAGCCATTTACCATTAAATCATTCACAAGCAGATAAGATACCATCAACTTTATGAATCCAACATGGGGGGAATCACTTGTTATTGCAGCTCAGGAGTCAAAAGTACAGTGAAAGAGAAATTAAGTGATAAATACAAATACAAAATACATAAAAAATAATAATAAAGATAAAAAACGAATAATAACTAAATAAATACAATTACACTGAATACTTGCACAGTATAATCTTAAAAATAATTGCAGACAATAATATTCTCTCCTCGCTCTCTCTCTCTCTCTCTCTCTCTCTCTCCCCCCCTTGTATGTTTACTGTGTGTGTGTGTTCTCTCCACAGTCAACCCCGCCAGAGGTCAAAGGTTACCAGTGCTCAGTCTGTACAGCAGCATCAAACAGAGCTGATCAAGGTGTGTATATTTCCAACAAGACGTTTGACTTCTGCTCTCCATGATCATTAGAAAGCATCTCTTGTGATGCTCATCGTCTCCAGGCTTCCCTCTTTAGACCAGCTGACGTGAATCCAGGACAGATGCTTCTGATGTCCTCAGTGAGTTCAGAGTAAAGTCCTCCTTGATGTTTGTTCTGTTCCAGAGGGCTGAGGAGAACGCACACGCTTTCCTAGACAAGGAGCTGAAGAAGCTCTGGAGGGATCTCTTCTCAGATTACCCACAATGCTCAGAGGGTCAGAGGGAGGAGGAGGAGGATGGTAAGAACGAGGAGCAGAGGAGGCGTGCCATAGAGGGAGTGGTGGACATCACAAAGCTCTGCCTGATGGAGATGAACCAGGAGGAACTGGCCGACACACTGTGGGGCGGTAAGAGGCTCTTATTTTGAAGACAGAGGAGACAATTATTTTGAAGCGCGGAAGACTCTTATCTTGAAAACAAAATGAAAATGTGTATTTAGAGTAGTATGAGACTCTTATTTGTTCTGTTCAGACTAAATAACATAATCAAATTTGGTGTTAAATGATTTATAATTATATAAATTCATCAATGTGGAGAGATCTTTCTTCTTCGGCGTTTAATGGTTTGATCCAGATATGAACGGTTATTGTCGGTCGATCAGGATAAATGGTATGATCCAGATATGTAGGGTTATTGTGGGGGTATCAGGTTAAATGGTTTGATCGTTATGTAGGGTTATTGTGGGGGCTCCAGGTTAAATGGTTTGATCCAGATATATATATAGGGTTATTGTGGTTCGATCCGGTTAATGGTTGGGTCCAGATATGTGGGGTTATGGTTGGGTATGAAGTTAAATGGTTTGTTCCAGATATGTGGGGTTATTGTCAGATATGTGGGGTTATTGCCATCAGGTTAAGGAATGTTAAACAATAAATGGAAAATCTACAGCAGAACAACTATAAGTGGAATAAGTGGAAGAGATGCAGCACTATCTTGTTATATCAGCATATGAAGTTAATTTCCACTGATTCACTATCATTGTTATTATCATTAGACCAATGATTTTTCTGTGTAAACAACAAACAAAAAAGAAAAAATATGTATCCATTCCTTGTTACGACCAGCTTCTCGAACCACAAGTAATGAAGTCAGTAAATACTATGAAGTTTATCATTTTAGAGGAAATATTAACATGCTTCAAGTGATGTCACCTTCCACTATCTGATGTCTTCTGTTCATTCCCATGTAGGATCTGCTACTGTTGAGTGCCGACATAAAATCAAGTCTCATTTGAAGAAGAAGTTCAAGTGTGTGTCTGAGGGAATCCCTAAAGCAGGAAATCAAACGGGTCTGAATGACTTCTTCACAGAGCTCTTCGTCACAGAGAGAGGCAGTGGAGATGTCAACAAAGAACATGAGGTCAGACTGATTGAAACAGCTTCCAGGAAACCAGCCAAGGAAGAAACACCAATCAAATGTGAAGACATCTTTAAACCCTTACCTGGACGAGATCAACCAATCAGAACAATAGTGACAACTGGAGTGGCCGGCATTGGTAAAACCATCATAACACAAAAGTTCACTCTGGACTGGGCTGAAGACAAAGCCAACCACGACATACACTTCACATTTCTCTTAACTTTCAGAGAGCTGAATTTACTGAAAGAGAAAGAGTTTAGCTTGGTGGGACTTCTTCATCACTTCTTTATTGAGACCAAAGAAGCAGGAATCTGCAGATATGAACGGTTCAAAGTTCTCTTCATCTTGGATGGTCTGGATGAGTGTCGACTTCCTCTGGACTTCCAGAACAACCAGACCTGGACTGATGTCACAGACCCATCCTCGGTGGACGTGCTGCTGACAAATCTCATCAGGGGCAACCTGCTTCCCTCCGCTCGCATCTGGATAACCACACGCCCTGCGGCAGCCAATCAGATCCCTGCTGAGTGTGTTGACATGGTGACAGAGGTGAGGGGGTTCACCGACCCACAGAAGGAGCAGTACTTCAGTAAGAGATTCAAAGACGGGAAGCTGGCCAACACAATCATCTCCCACGTCAAGAAATCACGAAGCCTCCACATCATGTGTCACATCCCAGTCTTCTGTTGGATCACTGCTACAGTACTGGAGGACATCTTAAAAAAATCCCAGATAGAAGAGATGCCCAAGACTGTGACTCAGATGTACAGCCACTTCCTGAGGGTTCAGTCCATACAGGGGGACAGGAAGTACCATGGGAGAGCTGAAACGGATCCACACTGGAGTTCAGAGAGCAGAGAGATCATCGTTTCTTTGGGAAAACTGGCTTTTAACCAGCTGGAGAAAGGCAACCTGATCTTCTACGAGGCAGATCTGGCAGAGTGTCACATCGATATCAAAGAAGCCTCAGTGTACTCAGGAGTGTTCACCCAGATCTTTAAAGAGGAGTGTGGGCTGTACCAGGACAAGGTGTTCTGTTTTGTCCACCTGAGCATCCAGGAGTTTCTGGCTGCTCTTTATGTCTTTCTGTCCTTCATCAACGATGGTGTCAATCTTCTCTCAGAAGAACCACCCACCTCTGGGGAAGATAAACTCCTCCACCTCTACCAGAGGGCTGTGGACAAGGCCTTACAGAGTGAGAACGGACAACTGGACTTGTTCCTCCGCTTCCTCCTGGGCCTCTCTCTGGAGACCAATCAGATTGTCCTACGAGGTCTGCTGGGACGGACAGGAACAAGCTCACTGACCAATACAAAAACAGTGTCTTACATCAAGGAGAAGATAGATGGAGATCTCTCTCCAGAGAGAAGCATCAACCTGTTCCACTGTCTGAATGAGCTGAACGACCGTTCTCTAGTGAAGGAGATCGAACAGTACCTGACATCAGGAGGTCTCTCCGGAAAATCTCTCTCTCCTGCTCAACTGTCGGCTCTGGCCTTCATCCTACTGACATCAGAAGAGGAGCTGGACGTGTTTGACCTGAAGAAATACTCTGCTTCAGAGGAGGGTCTTCTGAGGCTGCTGCCAGTGGTCAAAGCCTCTAAAACATCTCTGTAGGTTCACTAATAAATTGTATTACAATACACACTACACAATATAAATATAACTGGAATATAAGGTTAAAATAATAAGCAAAAATCCCTGTAGGTTTATAACAACATGTATTACTATTCTACTCATAACATAATTAACATACTAGTTATAATATTATACAAAACATCTCTCTTGTCCTATTAACGTATAATGTTTTACAATACACATAAGAGAATATTCAGAACAATAGAATTTCGAAGAAGTATCCATTCAAAAAAACATTTTCAATCCCAAGTAAATAACTATTTTACACTTTACATTGAGTATATAATGAAAATGTATGCATCTAATTATTTAGTAATTTTTGGTAAACTAATAACATTCTGCATTATGGAATAACTTATGGCTTTCTGTTGTTTTGATTGCAGTTCCTGACATCTTCTATTTATTGTGTGTATAGGCTCAGTGGCTGTCATCTGTTAGAGGAATGCTGTGAAGCTCTGGCCTCAGTTCTCAGCTCCAGCTCTAGCCTGAGAGAGCTGGATCTGAGCAGCAATGATCTGCAGGATTCAGGAGTGAAGCTGCTCGCTGCTGGACTGGGGTGTCCACACTGTACACTGGAAACTCTCAGGTCAGTTTTATACAATGTGCAAAACAGTTACAAATAAATGTTCAAAGTCAGAGTTATATAACTCAGCTTATATCTCAGTACCTGTGATGACCACATTCAAGACTTTCATGTCATATAAACCTACCCCCTAATCCATCCATATAATTGCAAATCTTTAATGATAAATATAAACCCAAAACTTAACGATAGTGTCCCCTGTATGCAGGACGTTGATGGTTGAGAGCAGGGTGAAATATAGGGGGTCCTGGGAGGGTCAGAGACCCCTAGTTGGATGCCTAAGACCTCCTGAAAGCCACAACAGCAACATTTTCATAAAAATGATTTGAAACCTGCAATAGTCAAACAAAATGTATTTTTAATAGCTTAATATGTCCAATATTCATTATTAAACGTACAAAACATATATTCACACATATGAATAGGTTTCAGAAAGATATTTTTAATATTGTGTAACCAGGGTGAAGAGACTAACTAATAAAAGTTCTTTATGTATACAATAAGTTATTGTTGATATGGAGGATACAACAATAATTATCTTTTCATTATTAATATGTCAACTCACTATTCTTTTTTTTTTTTTTCCTTGCTCAGTACATTTGGTTTTATTGAGGATATTTGGGTTCACCCAATAGGATTGGTTGATATCGAGACTTTGGGGTCATCTGGGGAAGGGTGAGAGGTCACGAGTGAGCGGGAAAAAGGAGAGAGAGGGAAGAGACAAAGGAGGAGAGTACTTTATGCTCCCTAGAGATGTTTAGACATTTACTTCTTAGTTGCTGAAGGAGTACGGAAGAGAGCGTATGTGGGGCCGGTTTTATTGGTGTTTCTGTTTGTGTCTGGGATGTTGTGGACGGAAACCTCAGTCTTCTCCACTCCCTATAATGGTACCGGGATTTTTTCTTGCACGTGTTAAGAGTGAAGAGTCCAGACAGGCCTGCAACGTTTATGACGGCATATCATTGACAATAGGCGCCAACAAACATGACTTTGTACAGGCGAACAACTAACACATCCGTGTGCACAAATCATTATTGTAAACACTTTAACTGCACTTGTGCTCAGCAGTTCTCTGATCGAGATCGAGAGCAACAATAAAGCCTGTGAGGCAGAAACGATTCATTGAGCGCGCACGTCAATTGAAGCAGAACTCAACTGACACACCTGCACCCACAAATGCTGTCTTTTATCTCGTGCTCGCAAACTGTTTTCCTGCTCGCTCTGATATTTTTCTCCTCTCCACACAATGTACATAATATTGGATTAAAACTTCTCATACAAAACACCTAGATGCACTAATGACATGTATTACAATACAATACACAATATACTACAATAAATGTCATATTAATATGTTAAAATTCAAATGGCTTTTAAAACCCTACAAAACAACTATTAAATACCATACATTGTACACCCACGATACAATAAGATAAGGATCTAATGTATTGACTAATATATTTTTGTTAAGTCATTAAAACATCTCTAATAAGATATTTCAACACAATTCTTTCATAATGTCAAAAGTAAATTTGTTATTTTTAACACGGTTTCTTGTTATTCTTGTATTTTAAACATGTTTATTTTGTTTAGGCTGAATCGCTGTCATCTGTCAGAGAGATGCTGTGAAGCTCTGGCCTCAGTTCTCAGCTCCAACTCCTCTAGTCTGAAAGAGCTGGATCTGAGTACCAATGATCTGCAGGATTCAGGAGTGAAGCTGCTCTCTGCTGGACTTGGGAGTCCACACTGTACACTGGAAACTCTCAGGTTAGTTTTATCCAATGGTCAAACAATCACACCAAAAGGGTCAATATCAGAAGACATTTCACAGATTGACATCCAGAAAGGTTAGGTCATAAATACATTGTTTTCATAAGAATAACTCAACATATTTATATTGATGTTGGCATGACAGTTTAGGTACACATTCTATTCGTAGTTTGTTTATGATGGTATAATGTGTATATTGTCTAACATTATTATTCTGATTGTCATGTAGTCAGACAGTTAAGTGCGGTTTAGAGTCGTTTCATAAAGTTTAATAACAACCTATTAATAAAATTGTATGCTTAAGTGAAGTATAATGATAATTGTTGTTTGATAATTTAACATCTGTGTGAAATCTTTCTTAATATTTTAAGATCCAGGTTATTCATAGTATTTATTATTTCATGTATTTAAAAAAACTGTTTAAAATTCTCCTATAATTTAACTACAGTTCCTAACAGGTTGTGTTTATTTTGTGTGAAGGCTCAATGGCTGTCATCTGTCAGAGGAATGCTGTGAAGCTCTGGCCTCAGTTCTCAGCTCCAACTCCTCTAGTCTGAAAAAGCTGGACCTGAGTACCAATGATCTGCAGGATTCAGGAGTGAAGCTGCTCTCTGCTGGACTGGGGAGTCCACACTGTACACTGGAAACTCTCAGGTCAGTTATCAGCCTCTTCTTCAAACTGGTTATTCTAGCTTTCAGTAAGTGCTGCTCCTGCCTGATGCATTTCTGTTGATCTTTCCCTGCTGACAAAACACTCCCTGGCTCTACACAATGTCAGAACCTGTGAAGAAACGGTCTTAGTGTACCAAACACAGCAGACTTCTCCTGACTCTAACCAAACAATATCTCATTGAGTTGTAGCTATTGAGAAAGGAGCATTTGTTTAAGATCCGGTCACATCCAAGTGAAGGCAGTTCTGCTGTCTGTGATGTCATCTCCCCACTTCCTCTTCCTGTTGTCAGACTCTCAGGGTGACACAGCTTTGTCTCCATGAAGTATCAATAAAGCTTTTACTTGTCTTCAATGTTGAATGAATACACTTTATAAATGTGGTTACTTTAGTAGAAACTGCTCTCAACCAGATACAATACATTTGTGTGTGTGTGTGTGTGTGTGTGTGTGTGTGTGTGTGTGTGTGTGTGTGTGTGTGTGTGTGTGTGTGTGTGTGTGTGTGTGTGTGTGTGTGTGTGTGTGTGTGTGTGTGTGTGTGTAGCTTGTCTGGCTGCCTGGTCACACAGGAAGGCTGTGCTTCTCTGGCCTCAGCTCTGAGCTCCAACCCCTCCCATCTGAGAGTGCTGGACTTGAGCTACAATCACCCAGGAGACTCTGGAGCTGCGCTGCTCTCTGCTGGACTGGAGGATCCACGCTGGAGACTGGACACTCTCAGGTATGGAGAGGACAACTCACCACTCAGGGACAAAGTCTCCTATTCAAGCTGCTGCTAGATGAAGTGGTTTGAAGAGGCAGCTGTCACTCATGTTGTGTAGAACGTGATGAGACAGCAGATGATGAAGGTGAATGTTTCAACATGCTGCTCTCACTTTGTTTCCCCCCCAGTGTGGAGCACGGTGGAGTGTGGAGGCTGAAACCAGCTCTGAAGAAGTGTAAGTGTCTGTTTGATTCATCACCTCACACACTCACTATTGAGATGGAAAGTCCATCCACACAGCAGGAAGTGAGATCACATCCTACTGGGAATGAAGATGATGGCTGACATCATGTATCTTACGTATATTAATACTGTCGACCATCACAGTCACCGGGCTGAGGGGGGAGGAGTGTGGGGGTGGGGGGGTGAAGGAGAGGGGGGGTGACCGGGTTAGGGGCCGGTGAGGGGGAGGGGAAGGGGTGAGAGAGAGGCTGAGGGGGGGGACTAGGGGGGAGGGGGGATGACCGGGCTGAGGGGGGGCTGAGGGGGAGAGGGGGTGAAGGGGCTGAGGGGTGAGGGGGAGGGGGGTGACCGGGATGAGGGGGGGGGGGGGAGGTGGAGGGAGGTGACGGGGCTAAGGGGGAGGACTAGGGGGGAGGGGGAAGGAGTGTGGGGGTGGGGGGGTGAAGGGGCTGAGGGGGGGTGACCGGGTTAGGGGCCGGTGAAGGGGTGAGAGAGAGGGGGCTGAGGGGGAGGGGGCTGAGGGGGAGGACTAGGGGGGAGGGGGAGGGGGGATGACCGGGCTGAGGGGGGGCTGAGGGGGAGGGGGGTGACGGGGCTGATGGGGGGGTGAGGGGGAGGGGGAGGGAGGTGACGGGGCTGATGGGGAGGACTAGGGGTGAGGGGGAGGGGGGGTGACGGGGCTGAGGGGGAGGACTAGGGATGAGGGGGAGGGGGGGTGAAGGGGCTGAGGGCGAGGAGGAGGGGGGGGGGGGGGGGTGACCGGCTGAGGGGGGGCTGAGGGTGAGGACTAGGGGTGAGGGGGAGGGGGGGTGAAGGTGTGAGAGAGAGGGGGCTGAGGGGGAGGGGGCTGAGGGTGAGGACTAGGGGTGAGGGGGAGGGGGGGTGAACGGGCTGAGGGGGAGGGGGCTGAGGGGGGGGATGAGAGGGAGGGGGATGAGGGGGGTTGGTGAGGGAGGGGGCTGAGGGGGGGATGAGAGGGAGGGGGATGAGGGGGGTTGGTGAGGGGGAGGGGGCTGAGGGGGGTTGGTGAGGGGGAGGGGGCTGATGGGGAGGGGGCTGAAGAAGAAGAGAGAGCGATCACAAAAAGAAAGAGAATAAAAAGAAGAAGAGCAGCCTGGATCCAAGGAGAGATGTTTGTTGTTGATGTTTTCATAATATTGTTGTTGATGTATTCATAACGTTATTGTTGAGGTGTGTGTATCTATGTATGTGTACATATGTATATGTATGTATGTGTTCATATCTATGTATATGTACACAGAGCGCAGGAGAACAGTACTAGTGATGATGATGATGATGATGATGATGAAGAGCGGTTCAGCAGCTCATCATGTCTGGTTCTCCCTCAGATGCCTGTGACCTCACACTGGACCCCAACACGGCCCACAGACGACTCTCTCTGTCTGAGGACAACAGGAAGGTGACGGTGGTTGGAAGGGTCCAGTCGTATCCGGATCACCCAGACAGATTTGACTCCCGGCCCCAGGTGTTGGGTAGAGAGGCTCTGACTGGCCGCTGTTACTGGGAGGTAGAGAGGGAAGGACGGGTTTGGATAGGAGCGACATACAGAGGAATCACAAGGAGAGGACGGGGTGGTGACAGCAGGCTTGGACAGAACAACAAGTCCTGGGTTCTTCTTTGTCGTGATGATCATTACTCTGCCCGGTACAACGGTACAGAGACACTCCTCCCTCTCCTCCCCGCTGGCTCCACCAGAGTAGGAGTGTATCTGGACCGGCCTGCTGGCTCTCTGTCCTTCTACAGAGTGTCCCCAGGTGGAGGAGGGTCCTCAGACACACTGACACACCTCCACACCTTCTGGTCCTCCTTCACCCAGGAGGACCTCCTCCCGGGGGTGGGGGTCGGGGGAGGGGGGGCGTCTCTGTGTCAGTTATAGACACACACAGGACCTCCTCCCTGGGCTCTGGGGGGGGGGGGGGCTCAGCTGTGCGTCTCTGTAGCGCCTCCTCCGCGTCTCTGTGTTGGTTATAGACACACACAGGACCGACACATAGAGGAGCACCTCCCTGGGTTCCTGTGTGTGTGTGTGTGTGTGTGTGTGTGTGTGTGTGTGTGTGTGTGTGTGTGTGTGTGTGTGTGTGTGTGTGTGTGTGTGTGTGTGTGTGTGTGTGTGTGTGTGTGTGTGTGTGCGTGCGCAGGCGTTATTCGATTGCCTGGTTACTAATATTCATACTGTTTCAATAATACATTTGATGGTATTTCCCATCTTTGCTGAGCAAGAGTTTTGTTCTAAAGTTCAGTGATAGAAACAAATAAAAGCCCGGGCTGTGGAAGTGTTCCGGTACCCCTGTCATGCACCTCCCCGATGTCAAGTGGACCGGGTGGAATTCACTGCGGGTCTCTCTTCTTATATCCATCTCACCAAAGATATTTTATTACTGTCCTTCTCAACGCTCTCTGATCTCACTAAAAGGCTGGCAGCACAAGACAGCAATAACGACGAGATGCGCTGTGCGTAGAGAAGAAAGAATACCGACGTTGAATTTGCAACTTGTTGCAACAAATTATTCTAAATCTGCCCATATATGGACACGTCAGAATGTTGTTGTTTCCACTGGCTACAATGTTTCATCTGTGGCTGCTGGTAACCAACCACAAAGAAGTATACTCTACGGGGCTATTTTCATCATTATTATTATTATTATTTTAAGTTTTTTAGACGGCACAGCGATCCGGGGCTATTCCCAAAAGATCCGGGGCTATAGCCTCGAATGCTCGAATGCTGTAGCCTCGGATGGGTTCTTCAATCTGATTGGTAGTCACACTGGAAATTCGTTTTTCCCCCCTTTTCAGGGATAATGTTCCCCGTTTTGATCTCGGACGTCTGGTCACTTTATATCACAGATCTGAATATTATATTACTGTAAACTCTATACCAAGCCGAAACATGTGTCCTGTATCCTAGCTACATGTATGACCGGTGAAAGAAAGAAACCGTGTGAACATCAGGTTGGTATTCAGTGAGGTGGGATTAACTGAATGCGCTGACAGTTCATTACTGCCAAACAGATGACACTGAGTGGAGCGGTCCACCCACCTCCACACCTTCTGGTCCTCCTTCACCCAGGAGGACCCCCTCCCTGGGGTCTGGTTAGGGGGGGTTAGGGGGGGCGGCTCATTGGGGGACGCAGCGTCTAAGTTAGTGTTAGGAGGGTGGGGGCCCTCAGCGTCTCTGTTTGTTATAAGTTACTGTACGTCAACACCAGAAGCGAATTGAGCGACCAAATCGCCGGAAGTCATTCACTTTCTATGGGCAAGAGCGACCAAAGCGACCAAAGCGACCAACGCTACCAGCGGCCAAAGTTGAGCGACCAGAGCGTCAAAAAAAAGTTGAAAACGTTTTAACTTTATGCAAATGACTATGACGCGCTTCAGCGGCCAAACACTGACAGCCAATCGGAATGTAGACGCTCTTCGCTTGCGTGGATCCCAGGGAACACCGGCAGGCACTTTGGTTCCTACCTACCTTTATTCACTCACTGAACAAAATGTCGGCTGAAGTATTAATCGCGGCTGTAACTGGGCACCCGGTGTTGTACGACCCAACCCTTTTTCAGTTCAGAGATCGAAACGCCATAGGGGTTTGGATATCAAGTGATGATAAGCGGGAGTATTTATACATCTAGAACGTTCGTATTTAAGCGGGAATCATTTTCATTTGCTTTCCATGCCACCAATCCAACCAACCAATCGCGTGTTGCATGCTTTAAACAAAACCCAAAAAGTTTTTGAAATCGTCACATAAACAAACTAATCGACAAGACGAGGGATAAATGACAATATATCTCTTGTCTTTTATCCCTCTATTCCCCACTATTCACGGAGCCTGAGGTGAATAATTCTTAATTAAATAGTCTAGATAGATATATAGCCTAGTCAAGTTTTTATTAATACCAAACGACACAAATCGTCGGGAATCCATTTAGGTGGTTCGGCCCACACAGGACAGTAGCCTACAAGACCACACAGAACAAGTCTGACTGGACATACACACAATACATCACATTAAAACTAGACACACGTTGATAGATAGATAGATATGTTCCATTATTTGCTTTGCGGAGCCAACCAGTCCTGTGCACGTATGCAAATTAGCCATGTGCGCCAATGTCTATTTGTTTTGAGTGCGACGAATGATGCTGCTTTCACACCAAAAAGAACCAAGAGCCAGTTCCGGGCTGGTGCTAGGGCCAGTTCCAAACAGGTTCCAGCCTTATCCCACTTAAGAACCAGTTGGTTTCACACCGGCCAGAGCCAGCCATGGAGCCGGCGTGAGCAACGTCATGACGTCACTGCAAACGTCTCCGCTAGTGAGCTTGGACAGAAGCATACGGCCGACATCTTTCTTTATTCTGGGTGGAAATAGTAACATAGTTACGCCATTAAATGTGTTTATGGAAACATTTTTAGCGAGAAATGTGCATTTTACTTTCATAATGTTCGCTCGGTGAATGTGAAGGATGTTTGGTTTGATAGTTATGACGAAGAGGGAACGCTCCGTTCACTTGCATGGACATGGACTCATCTAGCTGCATTGGCGCGTTGACGCGTTGAAGGTTGAACCACCACACAATGATCAAGCGTCAGGTCAGTTTCAAACACAACAACAACAATTTCGTCTTCGATTCAATCCGTGTATTGTTCGTTCTTTGAATATTCCAATTTAAAACAAAATCAGAAAAAACAAAAAAGAACCATACACGGATTCACGTCCATTGTTTACTTCGGTGTTTAAAAAATGCCGGTCTTCGTTGGTCTTCGTGTTTATGAAGGTACGGATAACTCCGCCCCCTGCCCCCGGCGTAAAAGCGGTTCTCGTTCTAGCCCAGCTCTAAAGTGGGGCCAGAGTTGAACCGGTTTTAGGGGCCGGAGCCGGTTCTTTGGCGGTGTGAAACCAAAACACTGGCCCTAGCTCCGAACTGGCCCGGAACCGGCCCAGATTTTGCGGCGGTGTGAAAGGGGCATGAGTGCAGATGGAGATCAGTGAAACATATTTTAACTAGCCTACTACAGCACGCAGGTTTTTTTGTTCTCGGTTGTAATTAGCCTACATTTTAGGAGTTTTTTTATATTGGGGGGAATCACTGTTGTCGAAGCACTTTATCCAACAAGCAAAACCGTCTCGGCAATATGGCCAAAGTGTATGGGAGTTCACTCTTTGATATGGCTGTCTGTACTAAAAGCAGATGGCTCCTTTAAATGCGTCTGCATAATTGAATTGTACGTCATGAGCGACTTGAGCGACCAAAGCGAACAGAAATATTCGCAGCGAAACTTTGTGAGCGACCAAAGCGTCTTTGACGCTTTGGTCGCTCCTGGTGTGGACGTACGGTTATAGTCTCTCGCTCTCTCTCTCTGTCTCTGTCTCTCTCTCTCTCTCTCTCACTCCCACTCAGTATTGGGAAGGATACTTTTAAAATGTATCCAGTTACAGAATACATGCCCAAAAATGTAACATGTAACATATTCTGTTTCATCACTCAATCTGTGTCTGATGACACACGTGAACACAAACATGCATATTGGAACACACACATGCACGGACTACACACACATGTTTGTATAAACAAACACACACACACTGGGTTTTGGTGATTTATATTCATGTACTCAACTATAATCAAAATGCTAAATTTTCTTGAGCTTCTTAAAGTTGATCTTGATTAACCCTGAAAGGAAGAGTCTTTTAAGATCTTCCATCAGGTTAACTTAATAGGTTTTACAAAGATTATATTTCTAATGTCAGATGTATTTTAATTATTCATTGATGGTCAATTTTAACATTTTTATACTACAATATTGTGTCTATTTTCAGACGTTAACAGTTTCATACTGCGGGGCTCTGATATCAGTTTATATTTTGATAAGCCTAACATGATGTAAAGCAGATTTTATATTATATTCATAATGCAAGCGCTCTGGGAAAAGCTATCGATCATGTTATGATGACTTTAAACTGAGTATTGATTCCTTGTATTCTGTGGGGAACAACACAGCAGCAGAACATGTTTAGTTATTAAAGATATGTGCCCACCTGTTTATGATTAGTAATGTCTGCTGCTTCTATTGATTGAATTCTTGTGTTTATTGTGTTCATGTAAGGGACTGTTCTTCTATTGTTTGAGTCCTTGGGTTTGTTGTGTTCATGTAAGGGACTGTTCTTCTATTGTTTGAGTCCTTGTGTTTATTGTGTTCATGTAAGGGACTGTTCTTCTATTGTTTGAGTCCTTGTGTTTATTGTGTTCATGTAAGGGACTGTTCTTCTATTGTTTGAGTCCTTGTGTTTATTGTGTTCATGTAAGGGACTGTTCTTCTATTGTTTGAGTCCTTGTGTTTATTGTGTTCATGTAAGGGACTGTTCTTCTATTGTTTGAGTCCTTGTGTTTATTGTGTTCATGTAAGGGACTGTTCTTCTATTGTTTGAGTCCTTGTGTTTATTGTGTTCATTTAAGGGACTGTTTTTCTGTTGTCCTGGTTAATAAAGCATAACGGTGATAAACAACTCAGTGGATCCTCTGAACGTTCTCTTGTGTTCAGCAGAGGATCAGTTTACACTTTAAGGTCGGGGGTTCACTGAATAAAAAGCACAACAGAGTCTTTGTCTACACATCATTAATAACCAGGATACCAGCAAGTGCATTTCCACCTCAGACTCATACGCCCGATGAGGGACGGAGCATGGAGAGAGTTCTAGAAGCGAGCCGACAGGAAACAGCCCAGCTACTGGCGTCTCTCCAGAGACGAGCCTTGCAGGCTGGTTGATGCACCACCTCCCCGTCTAACAGGACCCTGAGCCTCCATGTTGAAACACACAGAGGTGTGTGTTTGAGGCGCTGAGCTGCAGAGGAGGAACCTCTCCTTCTCTGGGTGCGTGGGAGGGGGCAGTAGGATGGACGCGTCTGATAAATGAGTCGATAGTAAGATGTGAGGCCGTTTATCAAAGCCACGCTTCAGTCCTGTTATTGCGTGGGGAGCCACTAGGGGGCGGTGAATCCACCTCGGTGGGGTTCACCTTCTGACCAACAGGACCAGGGGGAAGGAGACTGTGTGTGTGAAGTGGCAACCTATTTGCACCTCTTGCAGGACGTCTCAGTCCTCGTGTTTTCCGAAAGGCAATAAGCGCCAAAGAAGTAATCCAAGAAGGAAGCGAGGCAGATGGAAAAGGAAGAATGCAGCGATTTATTCTCAGAACATAGTGAACAAACATTGAACAAATAATAAACGTTTCCAAGTAGAATCCTGGGTCACCTGACAGTAATACAGAGGAAGAAATCACTTTTTTATGCTTAAATGACGGTTATCTACGGTCAGAAAGCCGTTGCTCCCGTCATGCTCTGAGAACTCAATTAACTCAGCAGAAATGGCTGAGCCAGGCGCCCACATGGTTAATTTACTGCAGTTTACTACAATAAGCTATGCTTTACGGCAGTATACATTTGTGGTAGAAGGAAAAAATATGAGCGCAATAAAACCTGCTCTATTGAATAGACATAAATAAGATGTATCAAAATATCAGATAATTATTAATTAATAAGCTTAATTATTATGAATAAAAGCAAAATCGAAGTTAACAAATTGGGCACAAAGTGTGAACATATACCTCATCGTCTCCATTGCTCTAAAGTGTGTGTGGTGGAGGTGTTTGGAATGGTTGAAGAGCCTTTGGTGCTCAACACACACACACACACACACTCACACACACACACACACACACACACACACACACACACACACACACACACACACACACACACACACACACACACACACACACACACACCAACAAGCGAGCAGAAGACCAAACGCAACTAAATGAAGAGCAGACTGTACAGCTATAATGAAAGGTTCCTTCAAGGTGGGTTTGTTAAAGCGTGTTCATCCCTTCACCACCGAGTGTTGGAGAATCCGTTGTGACATCAGCTCCATGGACTAGAATGGCCTTTTAAGACGGGGACCGGGATTCAGAAGGAGGAACTCCAGGGGGAGATGAGAGGACTCCTCGTCTCAACGACCAGAACACGACTTCAGTCTGTCACCAGAGAACCACGGAGCACACCCCAACGTTCCCCTCCAGGCATGGTGACGCCTCAGCCACAGCCCCTCCACCCCCTCAGCTGGAGGGGCACAGCTCCAGGTCATAAAGGGTCTTCGTCGGGGACAGTCCAAGATGGTTCTGATCTGAGGGAGCCATCTCCCAGGTCCAGCTGGCCCCGCCCATCACTGTTCAGCCTGAGAGAGGCTTCCATCTCGGGGGTTGGAGTGAACACCGTCCACAGAGAGCTTCACCTGGTCCAGCAGAGTCCTGGTCAGCCTGTTGCTGATGGAGGGTCCTGCTCCTCAAGAGCCTCCACCCTCCACTGGGGGGTCTCCTGAACCCATGACCTCGTCCTCACCTCCTCCCCAGAGTCCTCAGGCTAAAGCGGCGCGCTCTGTGAAGGCTTCTCCTTCAGGAGACCACTGGACTACAAAGACATGACCTCAGAGACGTTGAATCACCCGGGGACCCCTTCTGGAGACCCCCTGCATAACCCCTCCCCAGTGTGGGGCGCCACTGAAGAACTTTGTTCATCACTGACCTCTCTGGAGGCCCTGAAGGTTGTGCTCTGTCCTGGGTGTCCTGGAGGAGAGCTGGGCGTGGCCGGTGGGATGCTGTTGGCATGAGGACGTGACCTGGCACGAGAGTTCTGCCTTGGATGGCTCTGTGGCATGTGGGTTTGACACGAGATGGAAGGGGTACACATGTGAGCCTGGCTAGGGTTCCACCTGGTGTGTGTGTGTGTGTGTGTGTGTGTGTGTGTGTGTGTGGGGTGGGGGGGTCCACCTGGCATGGGTTTCTACATGTGTGTGTGTGGGGGGGTCCAACTGAGAAGTCACACCTCACACGGCAGTTGTCAAGGATCAAATCAAATAATGTTTACTTAAAGGACAGAGTTTCCTGTGTTCTCATCAAGGAGAAGAACGCATGAGGGGATCTCTGCTCCCTCGTGCCCGGGATACCCCCGGCACAAAGGTCAACGTTGGCTAACGCTAGGAACAAGTAGAGCGGCTAGATGATGCAAGGAGACGGAGCTTACACGATGAAGGGGGAACAACATGATAGATGTTTCCATCCTACATCATGTGTGGAGCAGAGCTGATCTCAGCCTTTCTGTCACCTGTGCCACGGTATAAGAAGTCCTCGCAGTAGGCAGTGTGTCGGACTTCAGCTGGCGCAGCTCTTGGGGCGGCGCGGGTTGGTCTCCCCTTCAGGGGACTGCACCTTGGGGAGCTCTCTGGAGGAACGCAGGCTGACTTCCATCCATTGGATCATTGTGTGTTATGTTTTATTGTTTGTTGTGTTATTGTTTGTATGTTATTGTACCGTTATTACCCAAATCTAGGACCATAATTGTTATAAGTTAGAATAGAAAATAAAATAAAAAATAAAGAATAAAGATTCTGAAACCCTAAGCCCTCTGAATACTGAGTGACATCACGTTACCATGGTTGTAAACTGTGCTGGTTTGATGAGACTCAAGGTGTGTGTTGTTGAACACCTGCCTGTAAAGGGTGCAGCAAGAATCCAACCCAACCAGATAATCACGGAAGAGAAGTGAAGGAATAAAATAACCCTGCTATTATAGAAACATAACCATAGTAAATGATGACACTACATAGACTAGACTGTTCACTGTCTGTTTTCTCCTCAAAACCATTTATAACCTTTAATGCTATAACATTAACAGCTGCAGTCGGGTAGAAATGTTTAAAGGATCAATGTTAATGATAATAATCCATAGACTATATTTTTTGTAGTTTCTGCCTTTGAATAATGAATGACGTGTAACAATGTTGGTTTCCTGATTTCAATAAAAAAGTACACTTGACAGACTTCCAGCTCTGTCTGGAGACATGAAGTCACAGTGACATGACAAGGAGTTAAAACACATCAAAACACCCTCACCCACATGGAGGCCGATGTCTACATGAATAGGAGCCATGGAGGGTCTTCTATTAATTTGTGGTGTTGACGTCACACTCAAGGGACCATAGCAATCTGTTTTTGGTTAAAAAAAAACTATTCCTGCACAAACGGTAGCAGGTGACCCTCACACAATCATGAGAGTATCTCATCCAGATAGAATAACGTGTGTGTGTGTGTGTGTGTGTGTGTGTGTGTGTGTGTGTGTGTGTGTGTGTGTGTGTGTGTGTGTGTGTGTGTGTGTGTGTGTGTGTGTGTGTGTGTGTGTGTGTGTGTGTGTGTGCGCACCTTGCCTTGGCCATTCCATACCTGTCAGTAAAGGGTGTAAGTCACACCCAGTAAAGGGTGTGAGGAAGGAAAAACACAAGATGAATCCAACCCAACGAGATGACTCATTTAAGAGGAATGAATGAAGGAAATAGTAAACTAAATACCTAGTCTGTTATAGAATCACACGCCAGTACAACATGCTAACCCTTACTGAGTACTCTGTACTCTGAGTGTCTTGTACTGAAAAGAAAAATCATCCATCTATTGTATAGATTCTACTGATTCATACGTTCACACTGATGCAGATCTAGTGTTCATATGAACAACGTGATGATGTCTTTAAAGGATGAAAGAGGCCTTTTCTACTTGATGTGCTTCTATTCATGACGTTATCAGTCTCTTTATTTTTTTTAACATGGTACCTATGTTCTGTTGGTTCTGCTGTACAGAAGCAGCTGACTCAGTGACTGAGTGTCTCTACATGCTGGTTGAACCATTAAGGCTCTCTTGGTTTTTCTCTGAGCCTCTACGCATCACAGCTCTCTGTCCATCGTTCATATTTTAATAAAGTTATTATTCTTGGATCAGCCGCCTTAGCATGTTAGTCTGGGAGGAGTTTGAACTGGGAGGGGGAACCGGTCCAACTGGTTGGTTCATCATTTCCTTGTTATGAGTCAGACAGTTTGCTGTGGCTCACTTCATCACAGCAGGAAGACGACTAAGGTACTGTAGTCCACTCTGATCCGTGATGGATCATAAATATGAATAACTTTGAATCTTATTAATAGGGTGATGGTTAAAAATGTTAGTAAATGTATGGATGCATTGCTATTCGTCAAAATTGCTATTGAATAATTTTGAAGATTCCTGCTCTGTAGAATGCTACGTGTTAAGACTGTGGGCATTGGGGATCAAAACCCAGAAGCTTCCAGCCAGGAGTCGAGTGTCAGGTTGACGTTAATAATGATAATTTCAATGTAAAGTCAAGGTTCAGGTTGAGGTTATATATGTTTCCTCTGATTTAGGATTTGCTCTAAATCACAAAGTGTCCTGTGGCCAGTTGTTATATTTGTAGTGCGGTATTATGATTACATTATTTGTACAGGAAGACGGCCATCTTTGTTAGTGAAGGTGTCTAAACGTCATCTTGTACTGGGTCTTGATCTCTGTGGGCCTGCATCAATCTGCAGTAGTGTAGGCCTACTCTATATCTGAGAGCATCACCCGTATGAGAGGGTCATGACCTTCAAGGTGAATTAACACTGCCACCACCGCCTCAACACACAACTGGTTCGTGTTCTTCAGCTCAGCCAATCCCACTGACATCCTCTCACCAGCAGGTGGTGCTGCGGTGCAGCTTTTCGAGGGTTTCAAAACGGACCCTGTGTCAAATAATTTGGTTTAGAAGTACTGGTGCTTAGCTTTGCCACATCATTTGGTTTACTACTCTCAAGACGTGTAAATGATTCATGTAGGCCTACTCTTATAGCAAATATTACACTTTACTACAGCTGGAGTTGAATGAATCCCAGACTGCAGCAGAGTAGACCGTTTGTGACTTTTAAAGGGTAGGATGTTAAACGTGGCAAAGGCGAAGATTTGTGTGTGTGTGTGTGTGTGTGTGTGTGTGTGTGTGTGTGTGTGTGTGTGTGTGTGTGTGTGTGTGTGTGTGTGTGTGTGTGTGTGTGTGTGTGTGTGCGTGTACTCTGAGTACTCTGAGTACTCTGTACTCTGAGTACTCTCTCCACTCTGAGTCCTCTGTCCACTCTGAGGACTCTGCACTCTGAGTTGACAGAGCTCAGAGCTCTCTGTCCATGCTTCATATTTTAATAAGCTGATTATTATTCATCACTGCGTGAGGTCATGGATCAGCCGCCTATAAGAGGTTAGTCTGGGAGGAGTATGAACTGAGAGGGGAACTGGTCCAACAGGAAGTAAACTAAGAGACTGTAGCCCCCTCTTATCCGTGATAGATCATAAATATGAATAACGTTGTATCTTATCAGTAGGTTGATCTTTTTTAAGATTCCTGCTCTACAGGATGCTACGTATTAGACTGTGGGCATTGGGGATCGAACCCGGAACCTTCCAGCCTGGAGTTAAGCGTCAGGTTGACGTTAATAATGACTTTTTTTTCTTGTGTATTCATGTGTCCTGTGGTGACTTTAAAGGTACTTGGGACAGAATGTACAGTTGTTATATTTGTAGTGCGGTATTATGATCATATTATTTAGACAGCAAGACGGCCATCTTCGTTAGTGAAGGTGTTTAGACGTCATCTTGTACTGGATCTTGTTCTCTGCAAGCCTGCATCACAGATCTGGTTGTGATGTCATACCACATGAGGAAGTCCATATATGGTCCTGCCTTCAGAGGGGTTTAACCAGCACAGGGAGCAGTTGGTATGATATCCGCACGGTGAACTTGATCTTATCAGACACTTTTGAAGCCCTTTGAGACCTTGTGTGTGGAATGATGAATAGTTATTAAAGAGTGTATTAGACACTTCTGGGCAGCATCTACACATCGTTCCCCTCGTTGAGAATGAGAGGGTCTATGAATCTGCGTCTAGGAAAGACCACGCTGCCTCTCGTCCAAAGAGACAGAGACAACAGCCCCCTGGGACCGGAAATACACAGCTCATATAAGGGCAGAGAATAAACACTGAGTGGCCGTAGAAACCTTATGTAGTTGTGTTTGTGTCCAGGTCTCCAGTCTACTATGGATGAGGAGAGAGAGGAGGGGGGTCCTACCTCTAAGACCACTCTGTCTGTGGAACATGGCCGCCGGAGCAAAGCTAAGAGGTAAGAAGAGGATCTCTCTGTCTGTGACTGTTGTCCATCTCAGAGCTCAGCAGTGATGACTCCATCATTAGTCTGAGTAATTAGTCTGTGTGTGTGTGTGTGTGTGTGTGTGTGTGTGTGTGTGTGTGTGTGTGTGTGTGTGTGTGTGTGTGTGTGTGTGTGTGTGTGTTGAAGCCCAGAGCAGCAGCAGAGAGCAGACTCCCCTGGACCCAGCTGTGTCTCCATGAAGAGTGACCACTCTATGGTTCTACCTGTTAGGTTTAAAGACGGAAATCAACCTATTGAGAAGAGGTGAGGACTTAGAGTGACCGTTCAGAGACATGGAGGGGGGCATCTTCAGCGAGGAGGATCGGGGGGGGCGGAGGGGGGGGATGTTATGGTGGTAAAAGGCTGTGATTGGCCGCGTCACACTGTAAGCAAGAGCTGCCAAATAGTTTTGCACAAAGGTGACTCCGATCAGATGGATTTCTGGATTTCATCCAGAACAGCGGGAAAAGCACAAATCATATGCAGTCCGGTCCGTTCAATGATCTGATCTGGTTTGGGCCACTTTCATATGCGGTCCTAAATCAGATACAAGAGGGATCTCTCTCAATGCGACCTCAGGTTGAACAGTCGTATTGTTATTAAGGTGACTTTGACGTGATTCGTCTTATAGGCCACATATAAAATGCAACGTGAACAGCCAAACCAGAGCAATAAATCTGAACTGAGCATTAAGGCTTCCCTGATATGAACACGGTTCTGTCTTTGTTCTCTAGTGTGTTTTGTCTGCATGACTTCCGTTCTGTGGTCAAGATAGACAATAAAACAGGGTCTAACATTTGGTCATTGTCGGTTCTTAATATGAGAGATGGAAAGGATAACATGTTTAAATAAGACTGACTTTGACAAAGCAGCAGTTTGATACATCAGTGTTGATCAAACAGATTTATAATTCTGTAACTGTAGTTTCAAGAATGAGGTTACTCAGAAACAGTAATAACATCTCCGTAACAAGTTCTAAGATCTTATCAAGATAATTAAGGACTTGGAAGCTTGAAACAAGCTAAATGCTCTCACGTTAAACCTGCCTTGTAAGAAGAATTATCTTGTCAGCATAAAAACTGCAGTCTGAGTAAAAGCTGTGTTTGTTGTGTTGAAGCCCAGAGCAGCAGATGAGAGCAGACTCCCCTGGACCCAGCTGTGTCACCATGAAGAGTGGCCACTCTCAACCTCCTGACCTGAAAGATGGACGCCCCTCCATAGAGGAGAGGTAGGAGTTTCAGACAATGAAAACGGACCGTGTCGTTGTTATCAGACTAAATCGATACTTATGTTTACAAGTCGGGAAAAATGCAATTGATTGTGTGTGTGTGTGTGTGTGTGTGTGTGTGTGTGTGTGTGTGTGTGTGTGTGTGTGTGTGTGTGTGATAATAAGCAAAGACCAAATGTACCGTATTGGTCCGAATATAAGACAGCCTTTTTTCCCCTCGAAATAGGTCCGAAAAAGTCGGGTCGTCTTATATTCGGGGTCTAGTATTCAGAGCGCAGTTTCTCTTCTTCGCCTCTCCCTTTAAATGTCAATACACATTTGCGGCCCCAGGTGGCGCCAAAAATAGGTTCCGGGAAGAAGTAGTCCAGCGTCCTTAACAACCAGACCGTTACCGGTGTTTAAAGACAAGTGGCTCAAAAGTGGGTCAGGTCAATCAACAACAGCGGTGGAGCTATGATGCCCATTTTTAAATAATGGTCGTCAATAAGGCAGAGTCAAGTAACAACTGCCAGGCTCCCAAGAAGTTCGGGGTCACGGAGTGTAACGTAAGAAGATGGCGAGCACCAAAACGTCTCAAAGATGCCAACAGTCAGCGCAAATCCTACCGTGGTCCTCAAAGTGGTCGTTTCAGTGAGGTTGACCGGAGAGTTTTTGAATACGTCAGAGAAAACGCGCTTTGGGAGGAGCTGTCACACTAAATTTGTACCGGCTGCCAAATTTGTACCGGGCGCGTCATCCATACGTAATCCACTCCAAACCTGCCTGGCAACAGATGATCGCTTCGTCCGTTGCCTGGCAACGGACGATCGCGTCGAATGACGTGAACATTCGCGAACCTTCTATCTAGCGATCCGTTATCTGTATTGTGCTATTTCGTCCTTGACCTGCTTTAAACACTCAGTTTACTTGCTAAATTTGATTAAAAAATTAAATACAAAACAAATATAAAGTAAAAACAAGTGTTATCTGTAATGATATCAACATCAGCTATTAGTCACACGGAGCATGCGCAGTTGGATTGGCGCGCTGCATGTGGATGTCTGTTCCGGGTTAAGAATGTGACAAGGCGGGTTAATGTTACCTCATGGATGGGTCATGAATATAAAGCCCTTCTCTTCAAGATACATCGTGTGTTTATTAAGGAACCCACAAAACATTACATTATCTAGAGATCCGTTAACTGTATCATGTTATTTCGTCCTTGGCAACATGAGCGCGAATGTTCTTTTAAACCTGCCCGGCAACGGACGACGCGATCGTCTGTTGACAGGCAGGTTTGGAATGGATTACGTATGGATGACGCGCCCGGTACAAATTTGGCAGCCGGTACAAATTTAGTGTGACAGAGCCGCTGGAAGCGGAGCAGCTGGGGAGCGATGACAGCGAGAGCGAACACAGCGGGGCAGAGGACGCGTGTGAGGGATAGAGAGACATCGGAGGAGAAGTTTGGTGAATTTTAGTTTAGTTTAGTTAAATATGTGGCCTGTATTTTCTCTGTTATTTAAAAATATTCACAATGTTGCTTGATTATTGCTTGATATTCATTTTGAATCATACTGGACATATTTTGCCTTGAAAGTGCTGTGGCCTTTACTGGCATTATTATTATTGTCATTAATATAACAAGTGTTTAATTCACTGTGTTTTTGATATTGTTATTAAGAAAATAAATGAAGTTCTTTGTTCTGCAAATGTGGTCTGCAAATTTTTTTTTCGAAATGTTTGTGTTGAAAAACGGGGGTCGTCTTATAATCAGGGTCGTCTTATATTCGGACCAATACGGTAGGTCGCAACCAACCAGAGGTATGGCTGAATGAGCGACCCGTGGCAGCCAGCCATTGTCACCATGGCTGCTACCACAACCAAAAGCCTATATGTTATCAGTTAACATCTCATTGAATGGAATAAGAGAGAGAGATATGAGACTGGACAAGGTTCACACAAGATAATTTGACGTTTATATAAGACATATCCACAGTTTAAGACAAAACCTTTAACGTTAATAGGTTAGGTCGAAATAGGTTACATACATACTACATACTTTAATATACATATTAATGAACATATCTAGTATATACCAGCCCCGTTTTTCCCATTGTTACTATACGGAATATTATAGCGTTTTTATGTCAAAATAATACTATAATAGAATAACACATAGTATAATATATTAGTTAAAACACCCCGTTTAAAGGGACACTGTGTAATATTTTAAGTCATTTATTACCTCAAATCAACGTATTCATTCATAAATAAGTCCTCATTGGTGTAAAATTAGCTCTGCCAAAAATCTCACTTATCCTCCTGAGCGAAGAATAATTAATATGTAGTAACGTAGGACGGGTAGGCTTCATGGAGGCTTCCATGTTCTTCCGTTCTATAAACTGCCGAGAGGGACAAAAAGCACTACGTGGTACAGGAAATGCAAATGCGTTTTCTCTCTGAGCCAGCGTGAATGATGACTGAAATAATTCACTATCTTGCTCGAGGAGTAATTACTCATACATCATTAGCTTACGCTAATGATTCAATGCAATTTGAAATAACGAACCTCATCATCACTCGAATGACTCGATGAGGTAGTATTGGATGTCATGACACAGCTTCTTGCCACATACTGCCCACCGTAGTTTTTGAACAAGCGAGCACTATTAGTTTGAATGCAATATACAATTGTACCACTAGATGGGAGTCATTTATACACAGTTTCCCTTTAAGACTTTAACGTTCGCAGACTCTAATGCTCATTGGCTCCCATCTAGGCATACCCCAACATCCCCGGTCGCTGCAACAGTAGATCACATTAGGCTGTTACGAGCCCCCATAGACACACTGAACCATCCCCACACACTCATGACTACACACACACACACACACACACACACACACACACACACACACCCATGCACACACACACACACCCACACACACACACCCATGCACACACGCATGACTACACACCAGTGGAGGCTTCTCCAATGAGGAGGAGGAAGATCGTCCTTAACATTGTTGAGAATAAAAGAGGTAGATTGACTACTGATGAATTAATGCCCTTAAATAGGACTACTTTAATGCCTTTGTATTTATGTTATGTTCGTTTCCCTCGGTAAAGGGACATTAGCACCCCCTATCTCCTATTGATAATTACTTCAGGGAGGACGTTCCTCCCTCAGCCTCCGTTGCCTCCCATTCATTTCCCCGAAAGTGTTGGCGGCCGGTGAATAACATGGGGCTCAACGGGAGGGAGGAGGAGAGTCCTCCTCTGAGTGGGTGGGACTAGCTAAGGGATCCGTAGCCCGCGGCCGGGCGGAGGCCGCGAGGAGGGTTGACTTGATCTATAAATGAAGTCCCTAGATCATAATTGGCCTGACACCATGACCAACATTCTGAAACTTTACAATTAGGGCATTTAGCAGACGCTTTTTCCAAAGCGACTTACATCGGTTAATACACACATTGACCCGCCGACGGCAGAGTCAACCATGCAAGGCGACAGTTTGGGTTAACTTGCTCAGGGACACGTCAACACTCAGCTAGGAGGAGCTGGGGATCGAACTAGCAACCTTTCGGTTACAAGACAACTGCTCTACCTCCTGCGCGTCGGGGCCGGACAACGCCCCTTAACAGTGGTATAATGAGCGCATACCACAGCCTGGCGTGATCTATTGCTTAAATAAATATAGTGGGGGTCATTATTAACTACTGTTGTCCATCTCAGAGCTCAGCAGTGATAGATCATGACTCCATCATTACTCTGAGTAGGGCTGGGATAAACGATTATTTTTTAAACGATTAATCTAGCGATTATTTTTTCGATGCATCGATTCATCTAACGATTCATTTTTTCAGTCCGATTCGATTTCGATTTGATTCTCGATTATCTCCCCATTAATTGACTAATAGCAATTTATACATGTTGATTTACATATCTGAATTCCTTAACATTTCAATACATGTTTATTGCCTTTAAATTCCAAAATAAAAGTGCAAAGTAATGCATTCTTAGAATTCTACGGTGCTCAGTCATCTGCAGCTGCTACCGGGTGACGCCTCTTCAGGTGCTGGTGAATTGCCGTGGTGCTAGAATGGAAAGTCATCTCCATTTTGCAAAGACGACATATCACGGAATCGTTTCATTTCACATTAAAGAATTCCCATACTTTAGAGGAACGAGTGCGTGGCGCCTTGCACTTATGAAAGTCTGAGGAGCCACTCGCGTTGCTACTACGCTCCGGCGCCGCCCATCTTTTTTTTTTTTTTTTTTTAAATCGACGCGCAATTTTCGCGTCGACGTAATTTATGCGTCGACGTCGTCGATTACGTCGACGCGTCGTCCCAGCCCTAACTCTGAGTAACAGCTGTGTGTGTGTGTGTGTGTGTGTGTGTGTGTGTGTGTGTGTGTGTGTGTGTGTGTGTGTGTGTTGAAGCCCAGAGCAGCAGGAGAGAGCAGACTCCCCTGGACCCAGCTGTGTCTCCATGAAAAGTGACCACTCTATGGATATCCCTGTTACCTTTAATGATGGACGCCCCTCCAGAGAGGAGAGGTAGGAGTTTCAAACAGACGATGAAAACAGACCGGTTTGTTGTTATCAGACTCTACTGATACTGATGTTTACAGGTCAGGAGGAAACAATAGATTGTGTGTGTGTCCGTGTGCGTGCATGTGTGTGTGTGTGTGCATGTGTGTGTGTGTGTGTGTGTGTGCATGTGTGTTGTGTTGAAGCCCAGAGCAGCAGGAGAGAGCAGACTCCCCTGGACCCAGCGATCAAATTAATGAAATTAATATGAAGACGACTTGTAGCAGACTTTACAGGTTTAATGTTTGAAGGTTCAAAGGTTCAAAGGTTCAAAGGTTCAATTTAACTTTGGAGGTGAAGTGATTTGTTGAAACCAATTATCCATGTAGAATAACACAGGTCTGTGTAGAAATGTAGAAACTGACTGCTCTATTTTCTGTGTTAGCTAAACGCATTGTGAATAATCACCATATGCACAGTGCGAAGGGTACTTCAGTGTTTTTATGTCAACATATAAGTGCTTAAATGTCATAATAACTTTTTCTGTTCCCCCCCTTGTGTGTGTGTGTATGTGTGTGTGTGCGCGTGTGCGTGTGTGTTGTGTTGAAGCCCAGAGCAGCAGGAGAGAGCAGACTCCCCTGGACCCAGCTGTGTCTCCATGAAGAGTGACCGGTCTATGCATAAACCTCCTGAGCTTAAAGATGGACGCCCCTCCAGAGAGGAGAGGTAGGAGTTTCAAACAGACGATGAAAACAGACCGGTTTGTTGTTATAAGACTCTACTGATACTGATGTTTACAGGTCTGTGTGTGTGTGTGTGTGTGTGTGTGTGTGTGTGTGTGTGTGTGTGTGTGTGTGTGTGTGTGTGTGTGTGTGTGTGTGTGTGTGTGTGTGTGTGTGTGTGTGTGTGTGTGTGTGTTGTGTTGAAGCCCAGAGCAGCAGGAGAGAGCAGACTCCCCTGGACCCAGCTGTGTCTCCATGAAGAGTGACCACTCAATGGCTGATACTGATGTTTACAGGTCAGGAGGAAACAATAGATTGTGTGTGTGTGTGCGTTTGCATGTGCGTGCGTGTACGTGCATGTATGTGTGTGTGTGCATTTGTGTGTGTGTGCATTTGTGTGTGTGTGTGTGTGTGTGTGTTGAAGCCCAGAGCAGCAGGAGAGAGCAGACTCCCCTCGACCCAGCGATCAAATTAATGAAATTAAGATTAAGACGACTTGTAGCAGACTTTACAGGTTTAATGTTTAAAGGTTCAATGTCTTTCAAACGGCCCCATTTATTGAATCTGTTTGAATTTAACTTTGGAGGTGAAGTGATTTGTTGAAACCAATTATCCATGAAGAGTCTGTGTAGAAATGTAGAAACGGACTGTTCTATTTTCTATGTTAGCTAAACACATTGGGAATCAACACTATGCACAGTACGAAGGGTACTTGTGTGTTTTTATATCAACATGTAACTGCTTAAGTGCCATAATAACTTTTTTTGCCACCCCCTTAAATGTCCATTTCAATAAGCTGAGAAAGATTATTGAAATCAAAAGTCATGAGAAAGTATTTGAGTAGCCCAGCAATAAATGATCAAATGAAACGACATCCACAAATCCTAACTTGATGGTTCTTTTTTTTCAGAAGGAGGCAGGAGAGAGCAGACTCCCCTGGACACAGCTGTGTCTCCATGAAGAGTGACTGGTCTATGGATATCCCTGTTACCTTTAAAGATGGACGCCCCTCCAGAGAGGAGAGGTAGGAGTTTCAAACAGACGATGAAAACAGACCGGTTGGTTGTTATCAGACTACTGATACTGATGTTTACAGGTCAGGAGGATTGCGTGTGTGTGTGTGTGTGTGTGTGTGTGTGTGTGCGCGTGTGCGCGTGCGCGTGCGTGTGCGCGTGCGTGCGTGCGTTGAAGCCCAGAGCAGCAGGAGAGAGCAGACTCCCCTGGACCCAGCGATCAAATTAATGAAATTAATATGAAGACGACTTGTAGCAGACTTTACAGGTTTAATGTTTAAAGGTTCAATGTATTTCAAACGGCCCATTTATTGAATCTGTTTGAATTTAACTTTGGAGGTGAAGTGATTTGTTGAAAGAAATGATCCATGTAGAATAACCCAGGTCTGTGTAGAAATGTAGAAACTGACTGTTCTATTTTCTATGTCAGCTAAACGCATTGTGAATAAACACTCTATGCACAGTATGAAGGGTACTTCAATGTTTTTATGTCAACAAATAAGTGCTTAAATGACACAATAACTTTTTCTGCCCCCCCCTTAAATTTCCAATCCAATAAACTGAGAAAGATTATTGAAATCAAAAGTCATGAGTTAGTAGTTGAATAGCCCTGCAATAAATGATCAAATGAAACGACATCCACAAATCCTAACTTGATGGTTCTTGTTTTTCTGAAGGAGGCAGCAGAGAGCAGACTCCCCTGGACCCAGCTGTGTCTCCATGAAGAGTGACTGGTCTATGGATATACCTGCTACCTTTAAAGATGGACGCCCCTCCAGAGAGGAGAGGTAGGAGTTTCAAACAGACGATGAAAACAGACCGGTTTGTTATTATCAGACTCTACTGATACTGATGTTTACAGGTCAGGAAAGAACAATAGTGTGTGTGTGTGTGTGTGTGTGTGTGTGTGTGTGTGTGTGTGTGTGTGTGTGTGTGTGTGTGTGTGTGTGTGTGTGTGTGTGTGTGTGTGTGTGTGTTCCATCTCAGAGCTCAGCAGTGATATATCATGACTAGGGATGGGGATCTAAACCCGGTTCTATCAAAGACCCGGTTCCACTGTTTTCAAAACCCGAAAATCTTTACTGTTTGTGCTTATCGATACCACTATCGAGTCCCGTCCTTCATTTATATATTTTTTTGTCCTGTAACGTAATGTTGTGTCCCTTGAGTCGCGTCACGGCATTTAAATCAAATCAATCCAATCACTGCAGCGTGTCCACCAATGTTTTTGAATGGAATTGTAAGCAAACAGGTATTACAAGTAAAACAAGTGAAGTCTGGTAGTTAGCTTTGCTCCCGAGGGGTTGCTGAACGGGCGAAAAGGGCGAACATCATTTATTGTAAAGGGGGGAACACAACCTCAATGGCCTAGCACATTAGCATTGTGCATCAAATAAAGACCAAATGCAGTACCTTCGACTGTCTCCGAGTTGATAAGACTGTCTCCTTCTCCTGTCGCACCACAGACGGGCCTGTCTCAATCATCCACTCAAAGTACCAGCGGTAATCGCACACACAGACGTTGTCGCTATAGTCCCGTCAGTTAAAAATAGTCATCCAATCGTGAAATCTGTGTTGTAATCGGTAGCATACAAGCTAGTTATCTTAAAAAGTAAACAAAGTTTCAGGTGAGCTGCGTGACGATGTGTTGAGGTTGGCTCAGTAAAACGACTGTTATCATGATGCGTTCAAATGCAACATAAAGAAACGGTCAATTGAGTTTTGGGTGAGATACATGAGTAATACTGTATTACTCATGTTTCTGTATTACTAATACAGTTGTATAGTGCTCTAATCATTTTAGTTTATATAACTAAAACTACTGATGTCAATATTTATTAAGAATTACATATTTAATTTAAAATTCAATCAGTTATTTCCTAATATTTTCCTCATGACTTAAAACGCTTTGTATTTCCGCCAATTAATAGAAACGTATCGATAGTGGTATCGATAAAGACTTGGATCGTTAAGGAGTATCGAAAATGGTATCGATATCAATACATTTTAATGATCCCCATCCCTAATCATGACTCCATCATTAGTCTTAGGCCCCGTCCACACGAAGCCGAAACAGGCGAAACCGATCGAAACGGTTTCGATCTATCCGGTTTCAGAGTATCTCCGTAAAGACGGAGTCAAGTGAAACCGGGTAGATCTGTAGAAACGCTGTAGTACACATGCCAGGCCCATAAGGGGCGCTGCTTCTGCTCCAGAAATCTTTGTTGTTATGAGTTCTGAGACTCCGCAGGCTTAACAGTCATTGGCTAGAGGGTCGAGGGATGGGGCGATGACTTCATGGTTTACGGTTTCAGTCGGTTTCAGGCGTCCACACGAATCCAAAATGAAACCGGGTAGATTTGAAACCACCTCCGACGGTGGTTTCAGAAGTTTACGGTTTCGGTCAGTGGAATCGCCGGCTTCGTGTGGACGGAGGGCCGAACCGTACAAGACCTTTGCGGTTTCGCCATGAAATCGGTTTCATGTGGACGGGGCCTTAGTAACAGCTGTGTGTGTGTGTGTTGTGAAGCCCAGAGCAGCAGGAGAGAGCAGACTCCCCTGGACCCAGCTGTGTCTCCATGAAGAGTGACTGGTCTATGGATAAACCTCCTGAGCTTAAAGATGGACGCCCCTCCAGAGAGGAGAGGTAGGAGTTTCAAACAGACGATGAAAACAGACGGGTTTGTTGTTATCAGACTACTGATACTGATGTTTACAGGTCAGGAAAAAACAATAGATTGTGTGTGTGTGTGTGTGTGTGTGTGTGTGTGTGTGTGTGTGTGTGTGTGCGCGTGCGCGTGCGTGTGCGCGTGCGTGTGCGCGTGCGTGCGTGCGTTGAAGCCCAGAGCAGCAGGAGAGAGCAGACTCCCCTGGACCCAGCGATCAAATTAATGAAATTAATATGAAGACGACTTGTAGCAGACTTTACAGGTTTAATGTTTAAAGGTTCAATGTATTTCAAACGGCCCATTTATTGAATCTGTTTGAATTTAACTTTGGAGGTGAAGTGATTTGTTGAAAGAAATGATCCATGTAGAATAACCCAGGTCTGTGTAGAAATGTAGAAACTGACTGTTCTATTTTCTATGTCAGCTAAACGCATTGTGAATAAACACTCTATGCACAGTATGAAGGGTACTTCAATGTTTTTATGTCAACAAATAAGTGCTTAAATGACACAATAACTTTTTCTGCCCCCCCCTTAAATTTCCAATCCAATAAACTGAGAAAGATTATTGAAATCAAAAGTCATGAGTTAGTAGTTGAATAGCCCTGCAATAAATGATCAAATGAAACGACATCCACAAATCCTAACTTGATGGTTCTTGTTTTTCTGAAGGAGGCAGCAGAGAGCAGACTCCCCTGGACCCAGCTGTGTCTCCATGAAGAGTGACTGGTCTATGGATATACCTGCTACCTTTAAAGATGGACGCCCCTCCAGAGAGGAGAGGTAGGAGTTTCAAACAGACGATGAAAACAGACCGGTTTGTTATTATCAGACTCTACTGATACTGATGTTTACAGGTCAGGAAAGAACAATAGTGTGTGTGTGTGTGTGTGTGTGTGTGTGTGTGTGTGTGTGTGTGTGTGTGTGTGTGTGTGTGTGTGTGTGTGTGTGTGTGTGTGTGTGTGTGTGTGTGTGTGTGTGTGTGTTCCATCTCAGAGCTCAGCAGTGATATATCATGACTAGGGATGGGGATCTAAACCCGGTTCTATCAAAGACCCGGTTCCACTGTTTTCAAAACCCGAAAATCTTTACTGTTTGTGCTTATCGATACCACTATCGAGTCCCGTCCTTCATTTATATATTTTTTTGTCCTGTAACGTAATGTTGTGTCCCTTGAGTCGCGTCACGGCATTTAAATCAAATCAATCCAATCACTGCAGCGTGTCCACCAATGTTTTTGAATGGAATTGTAAGCAAACAGGTATTACAAGTAAAACAAGTGAAGTCTGGTAGTTAGCTTTGCTCCCGAGGGGTTGCTGAACGGGCGAAAAGGGCGAACATCATTTATTGTAAAGGGGGGAACACAACCTCAATGGCCTAGCACATTAGCATTGTGCATCAAATAAAGACCAAATGCAGTACCTTCGACTGTCTCCGAGTTGATAAGACTGTCTCCTTCTCCTGTCGCACCACAGACGGGCCTGTCTCAATCATCCACTCAAAGTACCAGCGGTAATCGCACACACAGACGTTGTCGCTATAGTCCCGTCAGTTAAAAATAGTCATCCAATCGTGAAATCTGTGTTGTAATCGGTAGCATACAAGCTAGTTATCTTAAAAAGTAAACAAAGTTTCAGGTGAGCTGCGTGACGATGTGTTGAGGTTGGCTCAGTAAAACGACTGTTATCATGATGCGTTCAAATGCAACATAAAGAAACGGTCAATTGAGTTTTGGGTGAGATACATGAGTAATACTGTATTACTCATGTTTCTGTATTACTAATACAGTTGTATAGTGCTCTAATCATTTTAGTTTATATAACTAAAACTACTGATGTCAATATTTATTAAGAATTACATATTTAATTTAAAATTCAATCAGTTATTTCCTAATATTTTCCTCATGACTTAAAACGCTTTGTATTTCCGCCAATTAATAGAAACGTATCGATAGTGGTATCGATAAAGACTTGGATCGTTAAGGAGTATCGAAAATGGTATCGATATCAATACATTTTAATGATCCCCATCCCTAATCATGACTCCATCATTAGTCTTAGGCCCCGTCCACACGAAGCCGAAACAGGCGAAACCGATCGAAACGGTTTCGATCTATCCGGTTTCGGAGTATCTCCGTAAAGACGGAGTCAAGTGAAACCGGGTAGATCTGTAGAAACGCTGTAGTACACAAGCCAGGCCCATAAGGGGCGCTGCTTCTGCTCCAGAAATCTTTGTTGTTATGAGTTCTGAGACTCCGCAGGCTTAACAGTCATTGGCTAGAGGGTCGAGGGATGGGGCGATGACTTCATGGTTTACGGTTTCAGTCGGTTTCAGGCGTCCACACGAATCCAAAATGAAACCGGGTAGATTTGAAACCACCTCCGACGGTGGTTTCAGAAGTTTACGGTTTCGGTCAGTGGAATCGCCGGCTTCGTGTGGACGGAGGCCCGAACCGTACAAGACCTTTGCGGTTTCGCCATGAAATCGGTTTCATGTGGACGGGGCCTTAGTAACAGCTGTGTGTGTGTGTGTTGTGAAGCCCAGAGCAGCAGGAGAGAGCAGACTCCCCTGGACCCAGCTGTGTCTCCATGAAGAGTGACTGGTCTATGGATAAACCTCCTGAGCTTAAAGATGGACGCCCCTCCAGAGAGGAGAGGTAGGAGTTTCAAACAGACGATGAAAACAGACGGGTTTGTTGTTATCAGACTACTGATACTGATGTTTACAGGTCAGGAAAAAACAATAGATTGTGTGTGTGTGTGTGTGTGTGTGTGTGTGTGTGTGTGTGTGTGTGTGTGTGTGTGTGTGTGTGTGTGTGTGTGTGTGTGTGTGTGAGACGGTTGTCCATCTCAGAGCTCAGCAGTGATACATCATGACTCCATCATTACTCTTAGTAACAGCTGTGTGTGTGTGTTGTGAAGCCCAGAGCAGCAGCAGAGAGCAGACTCCCCTGGACCCAGCTGTGTCTCCATGAAGAGTGACCAGTCTATGAATAGACCTCCTGACCTTAAAGATGGACGCCCCTCCAGAGAGGAGAGGTAGGAGTTTCAAACAGACGATGAAAACAGACCGGTTTGTTGTTATCAGACTCTACTGATACTGATGTTTACAGGGCCCAGTTTACCGAAAGCATCGTTAGCCTAAGTGGATCGTGAAGTGCGTCGTACGAGCATCGTACAGTTTTCACATCGTTTCCCGAAAGCATCGTTGGGTAACGAACGTCGTGAAACCGCTCGTAGCTAACGAGGACTCCAGGGGTACTTGTAGGATGCTAAGAGCATCGTTAGCCTACTTTAGCCTCAGTGGCGTCACCAGCGGACATTCCTAGTATTGGATGCGTTTTATTAAAACACATCCAATACCACGGAATGCCAGCTTGAGCCATTTCGCAACCAAAAACAGTGGTTACGCCGATATATTATTCATAGACTACTGTTAGATTTAAACAGCAAAGATAGAGACATGTTAGAAGTCAACAACAACATCATTTATTGCAGCAATTAAAAATTCCAAAAATACATGCGCAGCCGAAATGTACCGATCAAACGCCACGTCACAAGGCGTATAATAAAATCAAATGATTCCATCGCTCTGGTTAAAATGTCCTCATATTGATCAATGACAGAAGACATCGGCTACTAGACTTGCATCATGCTGAGTCCAGCGGGTGGAGAATTTCTGCAGGCGTTTTTTGTTGCGATTGTTTGCATTAAGCACTGTAGGCGCTTCGGTGAGGCTGTGATGAAATCCACTATTTATTGGACCCTGTCTAGACAGTAACGAACATCCCAGACCATAGTTAATCGCGTTTGTAGTCTCCACTCAGACGTGAACTCATTATTGCGTGCGGGTGTCTTCATTCATAAAAAAATGAAAACATTCGGGAGTACGCAATAATACAAATGATTCTAAAGAGGTCAGAGACTCCGTGCGCAGCCCCCCCTTCCCCAGTGAACCAAGAAACCCCGCGCCGTGACGAACGGGGGATTAGACCCCCTCGGTTTGACACAGGAAACTTGAGGTAAGAAGGTGAAATCGCCGGGCGTGCCAAGCTGCGACCGAACCGGCTCGGCAGTGTAGAAAGACCTATAGCCAGGGTTGGAGTTAGGTGGGAGGCAGTGGGAGCTGAGCTCCCATAAAGAGAGGTCTGGCTCCCATGAAAGCAGCAAACTCAAACATCTGTGGGGGTCTCTGAAAATACAGCCGCATATTATTGTAATTACAAAGAAAGCTATTTTCCCTTCCACATGCAGAGTAATATTGACGTTAAGTGGGACAATAGAAGGGCCCATGCAGGTGAACGGAGCGTTCCACGGCATTGAGAAGAGCCGTGTCATGATAGCCCATATATCATAGCCCCCCCCCCCCCCCCCCGTCAAAATTCAGCACAAGTCCGGTACGGTCCCTCCCCCCCGTTAACAACACTGTGTGTGTGTGTGTGTGTGTGTGTGTGTGTGTGTGTGTGTGTGTGTGTGTGTGTGTGTGTGTGTGTGTGTGTGTGTGTGTGTGTGTGTGTGTGTGTGTGTGTGTGTGTGTGTGTGTGTGTTCTCTACAGACACCAGGAGAGGTCAAAGGTCACCAGTGCTCAGTCTGTACAGCAGCATCAAACAGAGCTGATCAAGGTGTGTAAATGTCCACCAAGTCATCTGACTTCAGCTCTACATGAACATCAGAAAGCATCTCTTGTGGTGCTCATCGTCTCCAGGCTTCCCTCTTTAGACCAGCGGGACGTGAATCCAGGACAGATGCTTCTGATGTCCTCAGTGAGTTCAGAGTAAAGTCCTCCTTGATGTTTGTTCTGTTCCAGAGGGCTGAGGAGAACGCACACGCTTTCCTAGACAAGGAGCTGAAGAAGCTCTGGAGGGATCTCTTCTCAGATTACCCACAATGCTCAGAGGGTCAGAGGGAGGAGGAGGAGGTGGATGCTAAGAACGAGGAGCAGAGGAGGCGCGCCATAGAGGGAGTGGTGGACATCACAAAGCTCTGCCTGATGGAGATGAACCAGGAGGAACTGGCCGACACAC
Source organism: Gadus macrocephalus (assembly GCF_031168955.1). NCBI lineage: Eukaryota > Metazoa > Chordata > Actinopteri > Gadiformes > Gadidae > Gadus > Gadus macrocephalus. Next base: position 32,754,340 of record NC_082385.1, read on the forward strand.
TGTGGGGCGGTAAGAGACTCTTATTTTGAAAACAGAGGAGACAATTATTTTGAAGCGCAGAAGACTCTTATCTTGAAAACAATGAAAATGTATATTATAAAGAGTAGTATGAGACTCTTATTTGTTCTGTTCAGACTAAATAACATAATACAATTTAGTGTTAAGAGATTTCTTCATTTATAATTCATCAATGTGGAGATATCTTTCTTCTTGGGGGTTTAATGGTTTGATCCAGATACGAACGGTTATTGTGGGTCGATCAGGTTGAATGGTTTGATCCAGATATGTAGGGTTATTGTGGGGGTATCAGGTTAAATGGTTTGATCGTTATGCAGGGTTATTGTGGGGGTTTCATGTTAAATGGTTTGGTCCAGATATATAGGGTTATTGTGGTTCGATCAGGTTAATGGTTTGGTCCAGATATGTAGGGTTATTGTAGGAGTATCAGGTTAAATGATTTGATCCAGATATTCAGTGTTATTGTGGGGTATGAAGTTAAATGGTTTGATCCAGATATGAAAGGTTATGGTGCGTCCATCAGGATAAAGAATGTTAAACAATAAATGCCAAATCAACAGCAGAATAACTATAAGTGGAATAAGTGGAAGAGATGCATCACTATCTTGTTATATCAGCATATGAAGTTAATTTCAACTGATTCACTATCATTGTTATTATCATTAGACCAATGATTTTTCTGTGTAAATAACAAACAAAAAAGAAAAAAATATGTATCCATTCCTTGTTACGACCAGCTTCTCGAACCACAAGTAAAGAAGTCAGTAAATACTATGAAGTTGATCATTTATCAGGAAATATTAACATGCTTCAAGTGATGTCACCATCCACTATCTGATGTCTTCTCTTCATTCCCATGTAGGTTCTGCTGCTGTTGAGTGCCAACATAAAATCAAGTCTAATTTGAAGAAGAAGTTAAAGTGTGTGTCTGAGGGAATCCCTAAAGCAGGAAATCCAACGGGTCTGAATGACTTCTACACAGAGCTCTTCATCACAGAGAGAGGCAGTGGAGAGGTCAACAAAGAGCATGAGGTCAGACTGATTGAAACAGCTTCCAGGAAACCAGCCATGGAGGAAACACCAATCAACTGTGAAGACATCTTTAAACCCTTACCTGGACGAGATCAACCAATCAGAACAATAATGACAACTGGAGTGGCCGGCATTGGTAAAACCATCGTAACACAAAAGTTCACTCTGGACTGGGCTGAAGGCAAAGCCAACCACGACATACACTTCACATTTCTCTTAACTTTCAGAGAGCTGAATTTACTGAAAGAGAGAGAGTTTAGCTTGGTGGAACTTCTTCATCACTTCTTTATTGCGACCAAAGAAGCAGGAATCTGCAGATATGAACGGTTCAAAGTTCTCTTCATCTTGGATGGTCTGGATGAGTGTCGACTTCCTCTGGACTTCCAGAACAACCCGATCTGGACTGATGTCAAAGAGCCGTCCTCGGTGGACGTGCTGCTGACAAACCTCATCAGGGGCGACCTGCTTCCCTCCGCTCGCATCTGGATAACCACACGCCCTGCGGCAGCCAATCGGATCCCTGCTGAGTGTGTTGACATGGTGACAGAGGTGAGAGGGTTCACCGACCCACAGAAGGAGGAGTACTTCAGGAAGAGATTCAGAGAGCGGACGCTGGCCAACACAATCATCTCCCACGTCAAGAAATCACGAAGCCTCCACATCATGTGTCACATCCCAGTCTTCTGTTGGATCACTGCTACAGTCCTGGAGGACATCTTAAAATCCCAGACAGAAGGGATGCCCAAGACCGTGACTCAGATGTACAGCTACTTCCTTTGGGTTCAGTCGATACAGGGGGACAGGAAGTATCATGGGAGAGCTGAAACTGATCCAGACTGGAGTTCAGAGAGCAGGGGGATCATTGTTTCTCTGGGAAAACTGGCTTTTAACCAGCTGGAGAAAGGCAACCTGATCTTCTACGAGGCAGACCTGGCAGAGTGTCACATCGATATCAAAGAAGCCTCAGTGTACTCAGGAGTGTTCACCCAGATCTTTAAAGAGGAGTGTGGGCTGTACCAGGACAAGGTGTTCTGCTTTGTCCATCTGAGCCTCCAGGAGTTTCTGGCTGCCCTTTATGTCTTTCTGTTCTTCATCAACGATGGTGTCAATCTGCTCTCAGAAGAACCACCCACCTCTGGGGAAGATAAACTCCTCCTCCTCTACCAGAGTGCTGTGGACAAGGCCTTACAGAGTGAGAACGGACAACTGGACTTGTTCCTCCGCTTCCTCCTGGGCCTCTCTCTGGAGACCAATCAGATTGTCCTACGAGGTCTGCTGGGACAGACAGGAACTAGCTCACTGACCAATACAAAAACAGTGTCTTACATCAAGGAGAAGATAGATGGAGATCTCTCTCCAGAGCGAAGCATCAACCTGTTCCACTGTCTGAATGAGCTGAACGACCGTTCTCTAGTGAAGGAGATCGAACAGTCCCTGACATCAGGAAGTCTCTCCAGAGATCTCTCTCCTGCTCAACTGTCAGCTCTGGCCTTCATCCTAGTGACATCAGAAGAGGAGCTGGACGTGTTTGACCTGAAGAAATACTCTGCTTCAGAGGAGGGTCTTCTGAGGCTGCTGCCAGTGGTCAAAGCCTCTAAAACATCTCTGTAGGTTCACTAATAACATGTATTACAATACACACTACACAATATAAATATAACTGGAATATAAGGTTAAAATAATATGCAAAAATCCCTGTAGGTTTATAACAACATGTGTTACTGTTCTACTCATAACATAATTAACATACTAGTTATATTATACATAACATCTCTTTTGTCCTATGGACGTATAATGTATTGCAGTACACGTAAGAGAATATTCAGAACAATAGAATATAGAAGAAGTATCCGTTCAAAAAACATTTTCAATCCCAATTAAATAACTATTTAACATTTAACATTGAATATATAATGAAATTGTATACATCTAATTATTTAGTAATTTTTGGTAAACTAATAACATTCTTCATTATGGAATAACTTAAAGATTTCTGTTGTTTTGATCGCAGTTCCTAACATGTTGTGTTCATTGTGTGTAAAGGCTCAATGGCTGTCATCTGTCAGAGAGATGCTGTGAAGCTCTGGCCTCAGTTCTCAGCTCCAACTCCTGTTGTCTGAGAGAGCTGGATCTGAGTACCAATGATCTGCAGGATTCAGGAGTGAAGCTGCTCTCTGCTGGACTGGGGAGTCCACACTGTACACTGGAAACTCTCAGGTCAGTTTCACTCAATGTGCAAAACAGTTACAAATAAATGTTAAAAGTCAGAGTTATATAACTAATCTTATCTCAGTACCTGTGATGACCACATTCAAGACTTTCATATCATATAAAGGCTACCCCTTGTTGTTGAGGTGGATATTGAAATCCATCCATATGCTTGCAAATCTTTCATTATAAATATAAACCCAAAACATAACGATAGTGTCCCCCCCCCGGATGTTGATGGTAGAGAGCAGGGTGAAATATAGGGGGTCCTGGGAGGGTCAGAGACCCCTAGTTGGATGCCTAAGACCTCCTGAAAGCCACAACAGCAACATTTTCATAAAAATGATTTGAAACCTGCAATAGTCAAACAAAATATATTTTTAAAAGCTTAATATGTCCAGTATTCATTATTAAACGCACACAACATATATTCACACATATGAATAGGTTTCAGAAAGATATTTTTAATATTGTGTAACCCGGGTGAAGAGACTAACTTAAAAAGCTCTTTATGTATACAATAAGTTATTGTTGATATGGAGGATACATCAATAATTATCTTTTCATTATTAATATAAGTCAACTCTCTATAATTATTATTTTTTCACCTTGCTCAGTACATTTGGTTATATTGATGATATTTGGGTTCAACCAATAGGATTGGTTGATATCGAGACTTCGGGGTCATCTGGGGAAGGGTGAGAGGTCACGAGTGAGCGGGAAAAAGGAGAGAGAGGGAAGAGACAAAGGAGGAGAGTACTTTAGTCTCTCTAGAGATCGCCCAGCTAAATGATGTTTAGATATTTACTTCTTAGTTGTTTGACAGCTAAAGGAGTACGGGAGAGAGTTTATGTGGGGCCGGTTTTATTGGTGTTTCTGTTTGTGTCTGGGATGTTGTGGATGGAAACCTCAGTCTTCTCCACTCCCTATGATGGTACCGGGACTTTTTATGATGGTATAATGTGTATGTTGTATAACATTATTATTATGATTGTCATGTAGTCAGACAGTAAAGTGCGGTTTAGAGTCGTTTCATAAAGTTTAATAACAACCTATTAATAAAATTGAATGCTTAAGTGAAGTATAATGATAATTGTTGTTTGATAATTTAACATCTGTGTGAAATCTTTCTTAATATTTTAAGATCCAGGTTATTCATAGTATTTATTATTTCATGTATTTAAAAAAACTGTTTAAAATTCTCCTATAATTTAACTACAGTTCCTAACAGGTTGTGTTTATTTTGTGTGAAGGCTCAATGGCTGTCATCTGTCAGAGGAATGCTGTGAAGCTCTGGCCTCAGTTCTCAGCTCCAACTCCTCTAGTCTGAAAAAGCTGGACCTGAGTACCAATGATCTGCAGGATTCAGGAGTGAAGCTGCTCTCTGCTGGACTGGGGAGTCCACACTGTACACTGGAAACTCTCAGGTCAGTTATCAGCCTCTTCTTCAAACTGGTTATTCTAGCTTTCAGTAAGTGCTGCTCCTGCCTGATGCATTTCCGTTGATCTTTCCCTGCTGACAAAACACTCCCTGGCTCTACACAATGTTAGAACATGTGAAGAAACGGTCTTAGCGTACCAAACACAGCAGACTTCTCCTGACTCTAACCAAACAATATCTCATTGAGTTGTAGCTATTGAGAAAGGAGCATTTGTTTAAGATCCTGTCACATCCAAGTGAAGTCAGTTCTGCTGTCTGTGATGTCATCTCCCCACTTCCTCTTCCTGTTCTCAGACTCTCAGGGTGACACAGCTTTGTCTCCATGAAGTATCAATAAAGCTTTTACTTGTCTTCAATGTTGAATGAATACACTTTATAAATGTGGTTACTTTAGTAGAAACTGCTCTCAACCAGATACAATAAATTGTGTGTGTGTGTGTGTGTGTGTGTGTGTGTGTGTGTGTGTGTGTGTGTGTGTGTGTGTGTGTGTGTGTGTGTGTGTGTGTGTGTGTGTGTGTGTGTGTGTGTGTGTGTGTGTGTGTGTGTGTGTGTGTGTAGCTTGTCTGGCTGCCTGGTCACACAGGAAGGCTGTTCTTCTCTGGCCTCAGCTCTGAGCTCCAACCCCTCCCATCTGAGAGTGCTGGACTTGAGCTACAATCACCCAGGAGACTCTGGAGCTGTGCAGCTCTCTGCTGGACTGGAGGATCCACTCTGGAGACTGGACACTCTCAGGTATGGAGAGGACAGCTCACCACTAAGGTACAAAGTCTCCTTCAAGGATTCAAGCTGCCGCTAGATGAAGTGGTTTGAAGAGGCAGCTGTCACTCATGTTGTGTAGAACGTGATGAGACAGCAGATGATGAAGGTGAATGTTTCAACATGCTGCTCTCACTTTGTTTCCCCCCCAGTGTGGAGCACGGTGGAGTGTGGAGGCTGAAACCAGCTCTAAAGAAGTGTAAGTGTCTGTTTGATCCATCACCTCACACACTCACTATTGAGATGGAAAGTCCATCCACACAGCAGGAAGTGAGGTCACATCCTACTGGGAATGAAGATGATGGCTGACATCATGTATCTAACGTATATTAATACTGTCCACCATCACAGTTAAACCTGCTTGTATAAAACCCAGCAGGTATTACATTGTTACATTGAGGGGGGGCGACCGGGCTGAGGGGGGGCTGAGGGGGAGGGGGGTGACGGGGCTGAGGGGGGCGATGAGGGGGAGGGGGGTGACGGGGCTGAGGGGGAGGGGGAGGGGGGTGACGGGGCTGAGGGGGAGGGGGAGGGTGTGGGGGGATGAAGGGGCTGAGGGGGAGGGGGGGGGCGATGAGGGGGAGGGGGGGGGCGATGAGGGGGGGGGGGGTGCGGAGGGGGAAGGGGGGGTGACGGGGCTGAGGGGGAGGGGGGGGCCGAGGGGGAGGGGAGTGGGGGTGAAGGGGCTGAGGGGGAGGGGGAGGGGGAGGAGGGATGAAGGGGCTGAGGGGGAGGGGGGGGGGGGAGGAGGGATGAAGGGGCTGAGGGGGAGGGGGGGGGCTGAGGGGGTGCTGAGGGTGCTGAGGGTGAGGGTGAGGGGGAGGGGAGTGGGGTTGACGGGGCTGATGGGGGGGGGGCTGAAGAAGAAGAGAGAGAGCGATCACAAAAAGAGTCTGAAAGAGAATAAAAAGAAGAAGAGCGCAGGAGAACAGTACCAGTGATGATGATGATGATGAGGATGAAGAGCGGTTCAGCAGCTCATCATGTCTGGTTCTCCCTCAGATGCCTGTGACCTCACACTGGACCCCAACACGGCCCACAGACTCCTCTCTCTGTCTGAGGACAACAGGAAGGTGACGTGGGTTAGAGAGGACCAGTCGTATCCGGATCACCCAGACAGATTTGACTCCCAGCCCCAGGTGTTGGGTAGAGAGGCTCTGACTGGCCGCTGTTACTGGGAGGTAGAGTGGAGAGGAGGGGTTTGGATAGGAGTGACATACAGAGGAATCACAAGGAGAGGAGGGGGTGATGACAGCAGGCTTGGACTGAACAACAAGTCCTGGGTTCTTCATTGTTCTGATGGTCGTTACTCTGCCCAGTACAACGGTACACAGACAGTCCTCCCTCTCCGCCCCGCTGGCTCCACCAGAGTAGGAGTGTATCTGGACCGGCCTGCTGGCTCTCTGTCCTTCTACAGAGTGTCCCCAGGTGGAGGAGGGTCCTCAGACACACTGACACGCCTCCACACCTTCTGCTCCTCCTTCACCCAGGAGGACCTCCTCCCGGGGGTGGTGGTCTGGGGGGGGAGGGCGTCTCTGTGTCAGTTATAGACACACACAGCCCCCCCCCCCAGAGCCCAGGGAGGAGGTCCTGTGTGTCTATAACTTACCTGTACCTTACGGCTCAGCGTCCTCCTCCCGGGGGCTCTGGGGGGGGGGGGGGGCCTCAGCTGTGTGTGTGTGTGTGTGTGTGTGTGTGTGTGTGTGTGTGTGTGTGTGTGTGTGTGTGTGTGTGTGTGTGTGTGTGTGTGTGTGTGTGTGTGTGTGTAGTGTGTGTGTTAGTCAGTGTGTGTGTGTGTGCGTGTGTGTGTGTGTGTTAGCGTGCGTGCGTGCGTTATTCGATTGCCTGGTAACCATGGTTACTAATATTCACACTGGTTTCAATAATACATTTGATGGTATTTGCCATCTTTGCTGAGCAAGAGTTTTGTTCTAAAGTTCAGTGATTGAAACAATAATAGCCCGGGCTGTGGAAGTGTTCCGGTACCACTGTCATGCACCGACCCGATGTCAAGTGGACCGGGTGGAATTCACTGCGGGTCTCTCTTCTCATATCCATCTCACCAAAGATATTGTATTACTGTCCTTCTCAACACTCTCTAATCTCACTAAAAGGCTGGCAGCACAACACAGCAATAACGACGAGATGCGCCGTGCGTAGAGAAGATAGAATACCCAGGTTGAATTTGCAACAAATGATTCTAAATCTGCCCATATATGGACACGCCAGAATTGTTGCATCTGTGGCTGCAGGTAATTTAATCACAAAGAAGTATACTCTACGGGGCTATTTTCATCATTATTATTATTATTTTAATTTTTTTAGACGGCACAGCGATCCGGGGCTATTCCCAAAAGATCTGGGGCTATAGCCTCGAATGCTGGAATGCTGTAGCCTCGGATGGGTTCTTCAATCTGATTGGTAGTCACACTGGAGATTAGTTTTCCCCCCTTTTTCGGGGATAATGTTCCCCGTTTTGATCTCGGACGTTTGGTTCACTTTTTTATCCACACCTTGTGTCCTCAGCGTCTCTGTAAATTATAGTCTCTCTCGCTCTTGCTCTCGCTCTGAGTCTGATGACACACGTGAACACAAACATGCACATGTGAACACACACACACGCGTATATTACCACGCACACACATGCAAGCGCACACACGCATATATGAATTAACATAAAGACACACACATATAAACATACTATACTATATAGGAACCCAAACACGCAGGCACACAAACACGTGTATGTGAACACAAACAAACACGTATATATATGAACACACACACGCGCGTACATATTATAAACACTCAAATATACACGCAGACACACACATGCACACGCCACACGTTTCTAACATTTCTAATGTTTCTGATTGATTGGTGGTAAATTGTAACATTTTTATGCTACAATATTGTGTCTATTTTCAGACGTTAACAGTTTCATACTGCGGGGGTCTGATATCAGTTTATATTTTGATAAGCCTCACATGATGTAAAGCAGATTTTATATTATATTCGTAATGCAAGCGGTCGAAAAGCTATAGATCATGTTGTGATCACTTTAAACTGAGTATTGATTCCTTGTGTTCTGTGGGGAAAAACACAGCAGTAGAACACACCTGTTTATGATCAGTAATGTCTGTCTGCTGCTTCTATTGTTTGAGTCCTTGCGTTTATTGTGTTCATGTAAGGGACTGTTCTTCTATTGTTTGAGTCCTTGTGTTTATTGTGTTCATGTAAGGGACTGTTCTTCTATTGTTTGAGTCCTTGTGTTTGTGTTCATGTAAGGGACTGTTCTTCTATTGTTTGAGTCCTTGTGTTTATTGTGTTCATGTAAGGGACTGTTCTTCTATTGTTTGAGTCCTTGTGTTTATTGTGTTCATGTAAGGGACTGTTCTTCTATTGTTTGAGTCCTTGTGTTTGTGTTCATGTAAGGGACTGTTCTTCTATTGTTTGAGTCCTTGTGTTTATTGTGTTCATGTAAGGGTCTGTTCTTTTGTTATCCTGGTTAATAAAGCATAATGGTGATAAACAACTCAGTGGATCCTCTGAATGTTCTCTTGTGTTCAGCAGAGGATCAGTTTACACTTTAAGGTCGGGGGTTTACTGAATAAAAAGCACAACAGAGGCTTCGTCTACACAACATTAATAACCAGGACACCAGCAAGTGCATTTCCACCTCAGACTCATACGCCCGATGAGGGACGGAGCATGGAGAGAGTTCTAGAAGCGAGCCGACAGGAACCAGCCCAGCTACTGGCGTCTCTCCAGAGACGAGCCTTGCAGGCTGGTTGATGCACCACCTCCCCGTCTAACAGGACCCTGAGCGCCATGTTGAAACACACAGAGGTGTGTGTTTGAGGCGCTGAGCTGCAGAGGAGGAACCTCTCCTTCTCTGGGTGTGTGGGAGGGGGCAGTAGGATGGACGCGTTTGATAAATGAGTCGATAGTAAGATGTGAGGCCGTTTATCAAAGCCACGCTTCAGTCCTGTTATTGCGTGGGGAGCCACTAGGGGGCGGTGAATCCACCTCGGTGGGGTTCACCTTCTGACCAAGGTGTGTGAAGTGGCAACCTATTTGCACCTCTTGCAGGACGTTTCAGTCCTCGTGTTTCCCGTAAGGAAATAAGCACCAAAAAAGTAGTCCAAGAAGGAAACGAGGCTGATGGAAAAGGAAGAAAGCAGCGATTTATCCTCAGAACATAGTGAACAAACATTGAACCAATAATAAACGTTTCCAAGTAAAATACTGGGTCACCACATAGTAATTGACAGGAAGAAATCACTTGTTTGTATTTAAATGACGGTTATCTACGGTCAGAAAGCCGTTGCTCCCGTCATGCTCTGAGAACTCAATTAACTCAGTCAACTCAACAACTCAATCAATTTATGGTCGAAGGGCAAATTAAGACGCAATAAAACTTCATCTATTGGATAGACACAAATCAGATGGAGCAAAATATCCGTTGTGCTTAATTATTGTGAATTAAAGCAAAATAGAAATTAACAAATTGTAAATAATAGTGTGTGTTTGTGTGGTGGAGGTGTTTGGAATGGTTGAAGAGCCTTTTGTGCTCAACCCACACACACACACACACACACGCACACACACACACACACACACACCAACCAGCGAGCAGAAGACCCAACACAACTAAATGAAGAGCAGACTGTATCGCTATAATGAAAGGTTCCTTCAAGGTGGGTTTGTTAAAGCGTGTTCATCCCTTCACCACCGAGTGTTGGTGTTACCACCCCAACTCGTTCAGGGGGAAAAAGGGAAGTAACACACACACAACCCGGTGGATTGGGGTTGTAATTACAGTATTTATTATAACTCAACAAAGGAATAGAATAACAATCATCAGAAATGGGCCGCTAGGTGCTGTGAAAGCAAAGAAACAAATATAACCAAAAGAGAACTCCTTCAAATAAAATGGAGCTACCTGTCTAATAACTAAATACGAACGGTCCTAACACAAACCCTAACTGGCTACTCTAGCATAACGAAAACAGAAATACAAATGATCAGCACCCCCTAAACCTAGTGTGGCTAAACAGTGACAAACCTAAATGAGAGTGCAAATGAACAACATCAGTACAGAGGGATTCTTCTTACCCTGGCCCAAATCTGGGAACACACAAACGTAACCTCTTGCTCTCAAACGAATGCGACTACGCGCCTAGATTCCCTACAGGTGTCTGCCCCGCTTGCAGGGCGCATCAGGCTTTTATACGCCTCCACGGCGCCGTCGCTCTCTGGTTGGTTCCGGGGACGGAGGGACCCGCCCACTTGAGCTGCTCTGGGGAAAAACAGGAGGGGTAGCGCACGCAGAGGGAGGGGAGACAATGCGGTCGGCTGACGGCCGTAACAGTTGGAGAATCCGTTGTGACATCAGCTCCATGGACTAGAACGGCCTTTTAGGACGGGGACCGGGATTCAGAAGGAGGAACTCCAGGGGGAGATGAGAGGACTCCTCGTCTCAACGACCAGAACACGACTTCAGTCCGTCACCAGAGAACCACGGAGCACACCCCAACGTTCCCCTCCAGGCATGGTGACGCCTCAGCCACAGCCCCTCCACCCCCTCAGCTGGAGGGGCACAGCTCCAGGTCATAAAGGGTCTTCGTCGGGGCCAGTCCAAGGTGGTTCTGATCTGAGGGAGCCATCTCCCAGGTCCAGCTGGCCCCGCCCATCACTGTTCAGCCTGAGAGAGGCTTCCATCTCGGGGGTTGGAGTGAACACCGTCCACAGAGAGCTTCACCTGGTCCAGCAGAGTCCTGGTCAGCCTGTTGCTGATGGAGGGTCCTGCTCCTCAAGAGCCTCCACCCTCCACTGGGGGGTCTCCTGAACCCATGACCTCCTCCTCACCTCCTCCCCAGAGTCCTCAGGCTAAAGCGGCGCGCTCTGTGAAGGCTTCTCCTTCAGGAGACCGCTGGACTACAAAGACATGACCTCAGAGACGTTGAATCACCCGGGGACCCCTTCTGGAGTCCCCCTGCGTAACCCCTCCCCAGTGTGGGGCGCCACTGAAGAACGTTGTTCATCACTGACCTCTCTGGAGGCCCTGAAGGTCGTGCTCTGTTCTGGGTGTCCTGGAGGAGAGCTGGGCGTGGCTGGTGTGGTGGTGTTGGCCTGAGGACGAGTGTGTGTGTGTGTGTGTGTGTGTGTGTGTGTGTGTGTGTGTGTGTGTGTGTGTGTGTGTGTGTGTGTGTTCCACCTGTCATGGGTTAAACAGCTAAAATAATAATAATAGTAAGAGTCCTATCAGTTGATGGTCTATACTAATATATAAACCTGTCATTTGTCCAGGCGTGCAGCAGCTGGATGGAGAGGCTGGGTTCTGAGGCTTGCAGCCCCAGGATGGAGCAGAGACCGAGGCTGGAGACCAGAGGCCCGCAGCACCGGACCAGAGGGTAACATCACCTCCTTGACTCAAACGCTAGAAACCCTCATTTTCTTTATAGGTCTGCTGACCAGTTATTGTAGAAAGGTGTTTATCTTCAGATTTGAGCTGTGTGCTTAAGCTGGGACCTGACGTCATTCATACTGGGGTTATGGAGGAGTCCTATGAGCCATTTGTTACTAGTGCTGCTACGACCGTAATGGACGCATGGAAAACGTCACTTTGTAGACTCATTGACAAATGAACCTCATACGCAGATGGTGTGAGGTGTTGCGTCCCCATGGTGATTTACCGGCCGCTGGGATCCAACCGTGCTTGTAACCAGAGCAGGAATCCATGGCTGAAGGGAGCTGATGAAGGAGCTGATGAGGGAGCTGATGAAGGAGCTGATGAAGGAGCTGATGGAAGGAGCTGATGAAGGAGCCGATGAAGGAGCCGATGAAGGAGCCGATGAAAGAGCCGATGAAGGAGCCGATGAAGGAGCCGATGAAAGAGCCGATGAAGGAGCCGATGGAGGAGCCGATGGAGGAGCCGATGAAGGAGCCGATGGAGGAGCCGATGGAGGAGCTGATGGAGGAGCCGATGAAGGAGCCGATGAAGGAGCTGATGAAGGAGCTGATGGAGGCCCTGCCTGGTGGAGGGTTTTCGTCGTGGGGCAGATGGAGCCACACTCTGAGGTGATCAACACTCTCACTGCCACCTCCAGTAGAGTAGCGCTACTGCGACCATCAGCTACCGCAGTTGATTACACCAGACAAACTCTGTCTGTTTTTAACTGGTTGGAGCCAGACCTCTGCTGTTTGTTACAGAACAGGACTCTGTGGATCTCTCTCTCTCTCTCTCTCTCTCTCTCTCTCTCTCCCTCTCTCTCTCTCTCTCTCTCTCTCTCTCTCTCTCTCTCTCTCTCTCTCTCTCTCTCTCTCTCTCTCTCTCTCTCTCTCTCTCTCTCTCTCTCTCCTCTCTCTCTCTCTCTCTCTCTCTCCTCTCTCTCTCTCTCTCTCTCTCTCTCTCTCTCTCACACACACACACACACATTCTCTTTCGCAATAACAAAGGCTGTTTCTAAACAGCAGTCATGTGACGGTTGGTCCCATTATTCACTTCTTTCCAGGGGTGGTTTTACTTATGTGTGTGTGTGCGAGCTTGCCAGGGCTGGACTGCCCACCGGGCGCAATGCCCGGTGGGCTGGCAGGCCTTTTTGGGCCGTCGAGGTTTACTTGAGGTTCTTTATTTTTTATGGACCCGGCCCAGCCCAGCCATGTCACACAGCCGAGGGCAGAGGTCCGCTCCTTCCCTCTCGGTCGTGCGGGCTGTCAACTTAAAACTTTGGCCCAGGCCATAACTCATTATGATTGGTTCTGGGCTGGCCCTGGCCCTATCACACACACAGCAGAGGGCCGAGGTCCCGCCCCTTGGGCCTCAGCTGTCAATCAGTCACGTCACTAACTGACAGGAAAATGGAGAAGAAACGCAAAGGAGGCGCGGAGAATCTCTCTCTCTCTCTCTCTCTCTCTCTCTCTCTCTCTCTCTCTCTCTCTCTCTCTCTCTCTCTCTCTCTCTCTCTCATATACTTTAGGGTGCCACTTTGACTTACTGTGTTATAATTTGTTGTGTTTTAGTTAGTGTAGGCCTTAATGAAATAATACATATATTTTGTAGTCTTCCTGTTGTTCTGTGTTCTTGCATTTTTTGCTGATTGTGAGACGGTTCAAACTGTACATATTATATAATATACTATACTATACTGTATATTATATATAATTTTTTAACATGGTTACTCTCTTCCATGTAGGCTACTGCGCTTTATTTTAATTGTTGAAACAGCACAATATGCGGATATATCCTCTGGTATGTTGTGTGCCTCCGCATGTCGAATAAATAATCATAGTGGGCTGCCATGGCCAAAATGCCAGGGCCATTTTTTGGTCCCAGTCCAGCCCTGGGGCTTGCGTGCGTGCGTGTGTGCGTGTGCATGTGTGCGTGTGCGTGTGCGTGTGTGTGTGTGTGTGTGTGTGCGTGCGTGCGCGTAGTTTCGTTTCCCCCGAAAACACGTGAGGCGCGGCTCCTTGACTTCCTCATCTAACTGTCCGTCGCAGCGAGCAGCCCTTCCTCCGCTTTTTAAACCTTTCACCTGATTAACTTGATTCATAAACACTTTAACCTCAGTTTTTCCCTTTACATTTACACTTTTACAACTTCATACCGTATGGACGCATTTTAATCCCGGAGTTGATAAGGTAAGGTAGGGCGACAGTTGACATATTGTCTGTGGGTTGTTGGAATATAATGATCAACCCGTTTACTACCGTTTAATATTGTCTTTAGGTGACTGGTATATAATAATGATCAACCAGTGTACTACCGTTTATATTGTCTGTAGGTTACTGGTATATAATAATGATCAACCAGTTTACTACCGTTTGTCTTTAGGTTACTGGTATATAATAATGATCAACCAGTTTACTACCGTTTATATTGTCTTTAGGTTACTGGTATATAATAATGAGTTTACTGTAGAGAATACAACGTTAGTTCATGTTTCACTACTTTTCTGACCCGTGTGGTAAATTGAACACTGCGTTCAATATTCAAGTGATTCGTTTGTCTTGATGCTACTCCAATTTAAAAGAAGGACGTGACGGAAGTCCTTTGAATGTGCTGATATGTCAGTTAAATATGTATGCGTAGTGACTGGGGATTTACAGTTTAATAGAGCTCGTAAGTACGCCACTTCCGGTAGACCCTGTCGTGGGGTTCATATTTATGATCCATGACGTGACGTCCATAATGCTTTAGTGTGACGCAGTCACAATGATCTTCTCAGTTCAGAAGGAGTTGTGTTTGTATCCAGGTCTCCAGTCTTCTATGGATGAGGAGAGAGAGGATGGGGATGGGGGTCCTACCTCTAAGACCGCTCTATCTGGGGAACATGGCCGCCGGAGCAAAGCTAAGAGGTAGGAAGAGGATCTCTGTCTTTGATTGTTGTCCATCTCAGAGCTCAGCAGTGATGACTCCATCATTAGTCTGAGTAACAGCTGTGTGTGTGTGTGTGTTGTGTTGAAGCCCAGAGCAGCAGCAGAGAGCAGACTCCCCTGGACCCAGCTGTGTCTCCATGAAGAGTGACCGGTCTATGGATCTACCTCCTGAGCTTAAAGATGGACGCCCCTCCAGAGAGGAGAGGTAGGAGTTTCAAACAGACGATGAAAACAGACCGGTTTGTTGTTATAAGACTCTACTGATACTGAGAAAACAATAGTGTGTGTGTGTGTGTGTGTGTGTGTGTGTGTGTGTGTGTGTGTGTGTGTGTGTGTGTGTGTGTGTGTGTGTGTGTGTGTGTGTGTGTGTGTGTGTGTGTGTGTGTTGAAGCCCAGAACAGCACTTACAACATGTAAGTGCTTAAATGCCATAATAACTTTTTCTGCCCCCCCACCCCCCCCCCCCCCCCCTTAAATTTCCATTTCAATAAACTGAGAAAGATTATTGAAATCAAAAGTCATGAGAAAGTAGTTGAGTAGTCCTGCAATAAATGATCATTGAAACGACATCCACAAATCCTAACTTCCAAATGTTTTTTTGTTTTTCAGAAGGAGGCAGCAGAGAGCAGACTCCCCTGGACCCAGCTGTGTCTCCATGAAGAGTGACCGGTCTATGCATATACCTCCTGACCTTAAAGATGGACGCCCCTCCAGAGAGGAGAGGTAGGAGTTTCAAACAGATGATGAAAACAGACCGGTTTGTTGTTATCAGACTACTGATACTGATGTTTACAGGTCAGGAAAGAACAATAGAGTGTGTGTGTGTGTGTGTGTGTGTGTGTGTGTGTGTGTGTGTGTGTGTGTGTGTGTGTGTGTGTGTGTGTGTGTGTGTGTGTGTGTGTGTGTGTGTGTGTGTGTGTGTGTGTGTGTGTGTGTGTTGAAGCCCAGAACAGCACTTACAACATGTAAGTGCTTAAATGCCATAATAACTTTTTCTGCCCCCCACCCCCCCCCCCCCCCCTTAAATTTCCATTTCAATAAACTGAGAAAGATTATTGAAATCAAAAGTCATGAGAAAGTAGTTGAGTAGTCCTGCAATAAATGATCATTGAAACGACATCCACAAATCCTAACTTCCAGATGGTTCTTTTTTTTCAGAAGGAGGCAGGAGAGAGCAGACTCCCCTGGACCCAGCTGTGTCTCCATGAAGAGTGACTGGTCTATGGATCTACCTTATGAGCTTAAAGATGGACGCCCCTCCAGAGAGGAGAGGTAGGAGTTTCAAACAGACGATGAAAACAGACCGGTTTGTTGTTATCAGACTACTGATACTGATGTTTACAGGAAAGAACAATGGATTGTTTGTATGTGTGTGTGTGTGTGTGTGTGTGTGTGTGTGTGTGTGTGTGTGTGTGTGTGTGTGTGTGTGTGTGTGTGTGTGTGTGTGTGTGTGTGTGTGTGTGTGTGTGTGTGTTCTCCACAGACACCAGGAGGGGTCAAAGGTTACCAGTGCTCAGTCTGTACAGCAGCATCAAACAGAGCTGGAGATGAACCAGGAGGAACTGGCCGACACACTGTGGGGCGGTAAGAGACTATTACTTTGAAGACAGAGGAGACTATTATTTTGAAGGGCAGAAGAGACTCTTACTTTGAAGACAGGTGTTTCGGTAGCTTGTCCTACCTTCTTTAAAGACGCCGCGCGAGCCCAGGCGAGGGGGTATTTCATACGCACGATCCAGTTCAATCAAACATAATCTAATTACAACGAAAATAGGATCTCTTTTCCTTCTAACTATAACAAAAAATGTATTTTCCAAAGTGTACGCGGGTTTCAGTGTAAATGCAAACGAAAAGGTTATATTCCAGCGTGTATTTTTGTACATAATTCACATAGGCAATTCTTATTCGTGTTCGTGTTCGTATTCTAGTTTGTATTTGTGGTCAAAAAGATTCTCCCGACCGTGGCTGGTGTTTTCCTAATGCGGTCCCCTAACTGGCCTCACATCCTGTCTACCTACATTGAGTTCCAGGAGGCATCTCAAACCAACATAAACAGGGCCAGCAGGGGGAGGTCATTTCAATAAAGTAAAACTAAGAATAAATTGGCCCTAACAACAAGAGAAATTTTAATTTTAGAAAAACAATATGATACTCTTATTTGTTATTTTCAGACTAATTGACTTTTAACTTCAATGTGGAGATATCTTTCCTCTCGGGGGTTAAATGGTTTGATCCAGATACAGTATAGGCTTATTGTGGTGTTATCAGGTCAAATGGTTTGATCCAGATATGTAGGGTTATTGTGGGGGTACCAGGTTAAATGGTTTAGTCCAGATATGAAGGGTTATTGTGGGGGTACCAGGTTAAATGGTTTAGTCCAGATATGAAGGGTTATTGTGGGGGTATCAGGTTAAATGGTTTAGTCCAGATATGAAGGGTTATTGTGGGGGTATCAGGTTAAATGGTTTAGTCCAGATATGAAGGGTTATTGTGGGGGTATCAGGTTAAATGGTTTAGTCCAGATATGAAGGGTTATTGTGGGGGTATCAGGTTAAATGGTTTAGTCCAGATATGTAGGGTTATTGTGGGGGTATCAGGTTAAATGGTTTAGTCCAGATCAGTGTTTCCGCTAGAAAACACTGATCCCCCTCCCTCACCCCCCCCTTCCCGGTCATGTGAACGGGAAGGTTTCATTTTACCGGTCAAATTGGAAAAAAATCGGTCGGATATTGTCTGTGTTTATTGCATTTAAAAAAATTGGTAGGCACTAGGCAGGCTATATAAAGAAGAAGAAGAGGTGTGTGATCATAAATTGATTCACCATGGTCGTTAAATACCGGTACTCCGCAAAGCTTGCCGCCGGCTTTCATTAGCTTGCCGCCGTTTAGTTCATAAACCTACGGTAGTCTATAGCGATCAATTTGAGCGAGTGCACGAAATGTACCAACTTATTTATTTTATCACACAGGCTACACTACAATCAAAACCCTCATTGTTTTACATGAATTGGCTCAACAAATGACCACTGTAGCATATTTAAACACAATTCAAATGAACACATTCAAAAGTATTTCTGCTCAATTGAAAAGGTTGAATCTCCTCGTGACTGAATGTTTGTATACAGCGCGCATGCTGTATGCGCTCAGGGTTGATGCGCTCCACTTTTTTCTGTGGAGAACCAGCGCCTCCAATATTCTGCATAAAACGAAACCGGATCGTTTTCGCCCGTTTCGGCTCCGTGTGGACGGGGCCTTATTTCCAATCGGTCATTCTGACCGGAGACATTTAGAATTTTCGGTCCTCCTCATTTTTTTCCGGTCAAGGACCGGTAATTACCGGACAACGGGAACTCTGGTCCAGATATGAAGGGTTATTGTGGGGGTATCATGTTAAATGGTTTGAGGGGGAGAGGAGGGGAGGGGAGAGGAGGAGGAGGAGAGAGGAGGAGGAGAGGGGAGGGGAGGAGAGAGAGGAGAGGAGAGGAGAGGAGAGGAGAGGAGAGGAGGAGGAAAGGAGAGAGGGGAGGAGGGGAGGAGAGAGGAGGAGGAGAGAGGAGGAGGAGAGGGGAGGGGAGGAGAGAGGAGGAGAGGAGAGGAGAGAGAGGAGGAGGAAAGGAGAGAGGGGAGGAGGGGAGGAGAGGAGAGGGGAGGGGGAGGAGAGGAGAGGAGAGGAGAGGGGAGGAGAGGGGAGAGGAGAGGAGAGGGGAGAGGAGAGGAGAGGAGAGGGGAGGGGAGGAGGGGAGGAGAGGAGAGGGGAGGGGAAGGGCTCGATGCCTACCGGTCTGCTCGCACAGCGAAATGACATCACCCTTCGCTGCATGTCACTTTGAAAAACTTTGTGTGTGTGTGTGTGTCTTAAGACAATGGCGGAGCCATTGCGTGTGTGTCTAAGCCGCGTTTACATGGACACTTCTGATCCAATTCAATTTCTAATCGGAATAGATCTATTCCTATCATGCAATCTGGATGTACTGTATGTATGGCATTTACGAAAGTGGTAAGCGTACTTCCGTATGTCTCTCACGCACAACCTTTATGTTGGTCTGGACTTACATGATATATGTAAGGGATACATTATATTATGCATTATCCTGCTTATTACACGGCACCTTGTCAAAACAAAACAATGTCTTCACACGGTGTGTCTTTTTAGAATTACCATTCGTAGTGTTGACTGGCAGAGAAATAGTCTGCCAAAGATGTAGACGTCTTAGCAACCGGACACGCTTGATAAGTTACCGGACGACTTGCAGAGTGATGAGAAAAACGTGAATCAGGCAAAAAATCCACTTTCCTTGACAGCGGTCTAGTTCGGTGTGCATAATAGTTGTCAGATCCGTCAATTCTACCACCACCTACAAGGAGGTGCCAGTGAAGCCTGTATCCAGTAACGGTTGTAACAGGCTGGTGAGGAGACTCGCTCAGCCCCTAACTACCTTGCATCAGACGCCTACCCCTCTTACCTCGGTGCACCACCCCTGGGCATAACCCGTAGCCAGGGATGGGGCGTGCCGATCGCATCTGCTATGATAGCTCTCCTCCGTGCACTTGGTGAATTTGCTGAGATTGTTTTAAGAGTTTGGAAATGACGAACTCCCGGGATACGTTTGATTTCTTTGTACTAGGTAACCTCTTAGATCCACGATGCCTATACTAGAACAGTTGGTTCGTTCACTGAAGCTCTAACCTACACTCCTCCGTAGCAGGTCCTTGGAATGATTGAAAAGGAATGGTTTGAATATAGCTTTATTTGCAGGTTTAATATCTGGGACATTGCAGCAAGAGGTGAAGGCCATGGAAAAGTATGATAATACATATAATGTAGTGACTAGTAAAATGCCGTCAGTGACACTTCTAAATAAGTGATATAAAGTACATCTGGAACACATCTTGGTGGGTTTGTCTATAAATCTGATTTAATCTATAATAATTTAGATGCATGGCTTTTTCACCTCTCTACACTACGTCTAACACTTCCCTCAGCTGCGTGAAGAAAGGAGAGAGGGAGACTTAATCTCTCCTCATGTCCGTTGCTCCCTTGGGGAAACGAGTGGCCCCTGCACTGATACGGGTTGTTCCCGCGTCATCAGGGGGAGAGCCACCCTGGTATGGGTTGCTCCCGCGTCATCAGAGGGAGAGCCACGCTGGTATGGGTTGCTCCCGCGTCATCAGAGGGAGAGCCACGCTGGTATGGGTTGCTCCGGTGTCATCAGAGGGAGAGCCACCCTGGTATGGGTTGCTCCCGCGTCATCAGAGGGAGAGCCACGCTGGTATGGGTTGCTCCGTGGCTCTCCATCAGAGGGAGAGCCACGCTGGTATGGGTTGCTCCCGCGTCATCAGAGGGAGAGCCACGCTGGTATGGGTTGCTCTGGCGTCATCAGAGGGAGAGCCACGCTGGTATGGGTTGCTCCGTGGCTCTCCATCAGAGGGAGAGCCACCCTGGTATGGGTTGCTCCCGTGTCATCAGAGGGAGAGCCACGCTGGTATGGGTTGCTCCGGTGTCGGCCGAGGGAGAGAGAGGGGTTCTCTATCTCTCCTCGGGAAACGAATCGAATGGTCCCACAGCCAGTAGCCTTCATAGCCCCCTTGGGCTATGGGAGAGATCTCCCCTTGTGCCGGGAGGGTAAGGCTGTAGGTATCTGTAATTTTTCTAAGTCCGAAAGTCTGTTGATCGCAAAGGGCCCAGGGCCGCCCTGCATGGAGCCCCCGTCGGGTTGATCTCTCGTTGGCTCTGCGTTTTCCAGCCCCTTTTTATCTAGAAGTTTAACCTCTGTAACCTCCCCTTTCTCTTATGCAGCTGGCCTGCATCAGGTCACTGTGACCTTGTTATTTTTCCAACTCGCCATGGAAGGAATACTCTCAGGCACGTACTCTCAGGCACGTACTCTGCCTTCAGATTGTTCTTACTTGTTCCACAGATTATACTAATAAGTAAATTACACCATATAATGATAAACAATACACCAATACAACACCTCATAAGTGTAAGATCATAAAATGTCAAACAATACAACATGCCATAAGTGTAGGACAACATAATTTTACCAACAAGTGCTTTCATCTTTTTAAGTGCTTCCTTCCATACTCGATTATGTCAAAACAAACTAAATAATAAATAGATAAATCTTAGAATGAATGAGAGATATAAAAGAAAAAGATAGATTCATGATGATACTTAGAACAAAGAAAATGATTGTTATATGATGATACTAAAACATGATATATGATATGATGATGCTAAAACATGATGTATGATTTTATGATGTTTAACTGATATGATATGAGTAAACCTAACATCAGTAAATCCATGCCTCTTTAACATCCTTCAGCCCCTGCTGGTAAACCCCCACGTCTCCCTAGGCCTTGGTAGTTCCCCAACAGCCCCCATGCCCCCCCAGCCCTTATCCGCCCACAGACATCTCTACCTCCGCCCTGTCTCCTGGACTCCAAGAAATCGACCTTACTTGACCTAGTACAGACGGACCAATTGCTAACTACTACAGCTGCTGATGCCATCTCTCTCAGTTATAAAGTAGCCGCACCCACCCCGAACCAATCGGAATGAGTGTATACATGTCGATTATAGCGGACTACACCACCTCTTCTATTCCGCATGGAATTCTATTCCGATCAGAGAATTGTATTCCAGTTGAGGCGTATATATGAAAAAATGTTATACCGATTGAGCTTTTCTTCCACTTCTAATCGATCAGGGGCCGTATTCACAAAGCATTTTATCTTACCGCTAGGAGTGCTCCTTACTCGCGCTAAAACATTTTATGTAGGAGTTTTTTCTTAAAAGTTATTCACAAAGCCGCTGAGACCTACTCTTACTAAGGATAAATCACAAAGAGTGAACTAAGAGTGACGCGCCGTTGCTATGGATTACGTCAATACTCGTGCACGAGTTTAGAAGCAGTCAGTTCGGTGATTGGTTGTTCAGACGAGCCCACCGAATCACCGAAAAACAAGGAAATAGCCTAGGCTAGAAATGAATTCCTATTAAGTAGTTATAGTGCAGTTAGCAGAATACACGCATGATAACAATTTTGTGCAGACCACGATAATGACGTTGGAGCCTGCACTTCAAGAGAGAGAGAAAGCAAACAATAAAAATACGTAAAATTTAAAAGAAAATAAATGTTATGAACTACACAAGTGTTGACTGATTTGTGCCAAGGTGTTTACCTAAAATGTGTTTTCAAAGTGATCCCTAAATGCCGGTCCACACAGCCAAATTCATTGTCATGTTGATCGCCATCATCATCATCATCATCATCGTCGTCTGGCTGTGGAATGTTCCTCCGCTTGCAGAGGTTGTGTAGAATGGCACATACAGTAATGACTGTGCTTGCCCTCTCTGGGGTGAGGCGTATTTCGCCGTGGAGGACATGAACCGACGTTTCATCTGCCCAATTCCTCTCCACAACATTTTGTGTATGTTTGTGTGCTCTAGCACAGTGGTTCTCAAACTTTTTACCATGAGTACCACCTTAGAAATGATTTGGCTCTCCAAGTACCACCGGAATTAAAATAAAGTGCGTAGGCCTATAACTAGTCTACATAGAGTTTACACAGAAGGCATTAATATTAATAATACGATTTATTATTCACATAACTTTACTTGACTGAAGCAACCAACTGTCTATAACTCATGTATTGAATATAAACACTTGCAACGGGATAATACTAACAATTGAACAACTGCTTCAATAGGGCTACCCAGCAAATGGGGATATCATCTGGCATATAACATACCAGTCAATCTAGTGAGGTTATTAACAAGTATACTGCATTAAAGCATTCACAGCACTGAATATTAATTTTAACAACTGCAGTCAACCAATCATGTGAGGTAAATTGTACTGCATCAAAACATTCAAAGAATTGAACATGATTATTTAAATACTGGAGTCAAACAATCCTGTTATAAGCAGTCATGCACAGCAAAGAGAGAAATTGTGTGTACTGCGAAAACACTAATCGAACTATCATGAGTAAGAACAATTGTATCATAGAAAAACAAAGTATTCAGTATTAAAAAATACTGCAGTAAGTGCCATAAGGTCAGAATATAAACTATGTTTTGGTTTGATGGAGAATGTACTCAGGCACACATTGAAAATTAGGCCTATCATGCTTAGTGAGAGGGGTACATGTCTGGGTCGATTGAGGTGAGCTTTAGCCTCAGACTTGGTTCAGTATCCAACCTGCTTCCAGCACACGAGATGAGGGGGGATGGCATCCCCTTTGGAATTAAAATGATCAAAATCATCCCCCTTCTGAAACAGCCATCCCCCCTTCCCATCCCCTGTTATTTTATCAATTAATGTGGAAATAGGCTATTACCGCTATTTCATTATAGCGGTTTCCTTTTTCAATTCGGCGCAAGCAACGTTACTTTTCCCAGGGACAGATTTGACAGCGATACTGCATTCTCGGGCAGCATGCTATTGCGCAAGCACGCAGGCGTACTTGCGTAATAGTGCCTTCACAAGCTCTCATTCCACACCGTACGAAACAGACACTGGTAGCGTGAAGCAGTCTCTGCATCTCAGACATCGCTTCCGCAGGCAACTCTGTCCCCTTTTCTCCCTTTAATTCCAACCCGTGAGCAACGCTAGTCTCCCTTCTCTTCCGAATGCATTTTTGAAAAAAAAGAATACGTTTTTAAAATCCTTAAATGTGATGCATGCCTCCGAATCGTGTGATGCGTCCGATCAGCTGCGTTTTTGGGGATAAAATAAGAGCGATGACATGACAGTAGTCATCGCTCTTATTTTATCCCCAAAAATATATAATAATAATAATAATAATAATAATAATTATCACACCGTTGGTCTCCCACCATATGCGCTGTCATCAGCACAAATGATCTGTCCCTAAAAGTTCAAATCCACCTTCCCCCCTGGCTTTTTTTTACAACTCGACCACTGCCTGCTTCTATATTTAGTCTTAATGACGACGAGGGAAGAGAAGCCTTTCTCGCACAAGTACGTGGTCGCAAATGGAATGAGAAAGCGCACAGCCTCTGAAAGCGCAGGATATTCGCTGCGTCGCTGCATCCAAAAGTCGAGAAATGTCTGGCCTTTGAAGGCAGACTTCAACGTCTCGTCACAGGACGATTTTGCACCATTTTTGCTTCCCCTACTCATTGTCACAGCAGTTAGTCAATGCAGGTTTAAGATCATTGCATATGATGGGTACATGCAAAAAAAAAATTTAACGGTTGCTTCAACTTTAAAAAAATGCTTAAAAGATTCGTTCATACTCTGCGTACCACTAGAGGGTGCTCGCGTACCAGCAGTGGTACGCGTACCACAGATTGAGAACGGCTGCTCTAGCATATATGGAAGAAATCAGTAAACAATAATAAATATGGATTCAACAAATAAAAGGCGTAAAAGAGCCAATACGATGTGTTTTACAC
Source organism: Gadus macrocephalus (assembly GCF_031168955.1). Classification (NCBI taxonomy): domain Eukaryota; kingdom Metazoa; phylum Chordata; class Actinopteri; order Gadiformes; family Gadidae; genus Gadus; species Gadus macrocephalus. Next base: position 32,778,605 of record NC_082385.1, read on the forward strand.
GTAGGACTAAGCGTAATATGCGTAATCACTTACATGTTATAGGCTACTTTAACTGTGCTCCCGGTTGTGGATTGAGGTAGGGTGTCTAGAGCCACGTCTTGCATGGATAGTCACTAAGGCTGTAACGATACACAAATTCACGATTCGGTTTGTATCACGATTTTTGACCCACGGTTCGATACATCCCACGATTCTTTTAAATTTAAAAAGCATTTTATTTAAACAACACTTAAATACCAATTATCTTAATGTAACATTTAATAACAAATAATTTGGAACACTGAACAGATTTGAACCGAAAGAATACTATTAAAGTATAGCTAAATTAATAAAGAAATAACCAAAGATTGCAGTTGGAGGATGCTTTTTGCTGGTAGGCATAATAGGGCCCCTTTAACTGTTTGGTTGGTTTATTCAAATATCCTTATTAGCGCTTCTTATTAGGCTATGTAGCTTAAATAATGACATAATCAGGCCGTATAGAATGCAACATGTTTAATAGCCTAACTTTCAATAGACGAGGAAAAACATGAACGTCGCAATAACGAGGCATAGTGTTACGAGTAGCATATGTGTGAGCGGGAGAATGGCAGTGTGCGTATGCGTGTGTGAGTGACGTCAGCGAGTGAGTGGACGAGCGAGGAGAGCGAGAGGTAGCGCGTGTGTCTAGTGAAGAAGCGAACGAGTCCGGTAGAATAAAGTACCCATCCTGTCAATAATCGGTGGCCGCTTCATTCCGAACTATAAGCAGACAAACTGCCAGTCAAATCACACAAAACAATAGAGACAGGATCACACAGGCAATTTTTTTCGCGCTTGGCCCACTCTGGATAAATGTCGTTCATATCGCATATGAGGACTTCGACGGCTGTGGAGAAATGCAATCCTCCGTAGCCACGGAGAGCTGTGATCACAGAGAGGGCATCTCGTCACATATTTACGGCATCGATAGGAGGGGGCGCTGTCAGCAGACTATTATTTAGACAAATTACTAGCAAATTTCAATCAGACAATTTGACTGAAGAGTTAGAAAGGGCATATCGCGCTTCTGCCTTCTCACACCGCGAGACAGTTTCGTGGCTTTGAGTATCGCGATTTTCGGTTTGATACGCGTATCGTTACAGCCCTAATAGTCACTGTCTCCCAGCAAGTGACACCCAACTGGTACATCTCAAAAAGCTGCCTCAGACCGCTCTCCATTAAAATGCGCGAATCATGGGTAGCTGAAGATCCAGGCCACTTTGCAACAACATCCATGTTAAAATTTGCATCAAAAACAACCTGCGTGTTGATGGAATGCACTTTCTTCCTATTGACGAACACGTCCTCGTCTTTTGATGGCGCAATTCTTTTTATGTGCGTCCCGTCAATAGCACCGACCACACCGGGCATACCTGCAATTGCCATGAAGTTGGCTTTGATCCTGTGTAATTGTTGAATGTCCAAAGGAAAGTTTATGGCACGGCTGACTGATGGTTGCGATATTTTTAAATCGTCGGCGTTGCAAAGTTGCATTTCCCCTGTTGCTAAATAACGTAGTGTGGCCAAACATTTTATTTCGGGACTAATCGGATTATTCCTGTTAGTCGGGGATGTTATTGCATTGCGATTAACTCCACAACAAGTTGAATACCCTAACATTTCGTCTCGCAGGCATTTACGATTCTTTGTGAATAGGTCTTACTGAGTTAGGAGTCCTCTTGAGGACTTTTAAGCTCTCCTAGACTTAGGTGATACTTTTAGGCCTAAAATACTTTGTGAATTGCTCTTAGTGAAAAAAGTTAGGAGTCCTAAATTTAAGAGTGACACGCCCATTATTTTTAGGAGTTACTCCTAAATTCGCCAGTTAGGACCTACTTTTAGCCCTAAAATCCTTTGTGAATACGGCCCCAGAAGTGTCCATGTAAACGCGGCTATGTGGCGGAGCTATTGCGTGTGTGTGTGTGTGTGTGTTTGTGTGCCTGAACGTCCTCACGCTCTGGCGTCAACGGAACTCAATTAGAGCAACTGAAAAGTATGAGGTTAAGAAACTCAAACTGTTATTCTGAAAAAAGTACAAAAGCTATCAAAATTTCGTTTTGATATTATTGAAGATACAAGTGTAGATTTGTTCAATGGTTTGACTGAAGGTAAACGGTTGAAAATTGATTTAGTTACAGGTTGACCAGACGGCTTCAATGAAACCAACTGAAAGTAGTAGAAAGGAGTAGATGCATTCAGCGTTACATGAAACGGTGATATTGACGACGATCAGATCGACTATCGACGACCTCTAGGGGGCGCAATCGGATGATGAAAGCTTGTAGACAATCGCCCAACCCTAATCTGTACCGTGCACACCTTGCTAGTAATGAAGCCACTAAATATCATAAAGTTGATCATTTAACAGGAAATATTGACCTGGTTCCACTGATGTCACCATCCACCAACTGATGTCTTCTGTTTTTCTTCCTCATTTAGAATCTGCTGCTGTCGAGTGCCAACCTAAACTCAAGTCTCGTTTGAAGAAGAAGTTATGGAGTTTGGATGAGGGAATCACACAAAGAGAGCAAAGACCTCTGAATGAGATCTACACAGAGCTCTTCATCACAGAGAGAGGCAGTGGAGAGGTCAACCAGGAACATGAAGTCAGACTGATTGAAACAGCTTCCAGGAAACCAGCCATGAAGGAAGCACCAATCAGATGTGTGGACATCTTTAAACCCTTACCGGGACGAGATAAACCAGATAAATCAATCAGGACAATAATGACAACTGGAGTGGCCGGCATTGGTAAAACCGTCTTAACACAAAAGTTCACTCTGGACTGGGCTGAAGGCAAAGCCAACCGTGACATAAACTTCACATTTCTCCTCACTTTCAGAGAGCTGAATATACTGAAAAAGAAAGAGTTTAGCTTGGTGGGACTTGTTCATCACTTCTTTATTGAGACCAAAGAAGCAGAAATCTGCAGATTCCACAGGTACCAAGTTGTCTTCATCTTAGATGGTCTGGATGAGTGTCGACTTCCTCTGGAATTCCAGAAAAACCCGATCTGGAATGATGTCACAAAGTCCACCTCGGTGGACGTGCTGCTGACAAACCTCATCAGGGGCGACCTGCTTCCCTCCGCTCGTATATGGATAACCACACGTCCTGCGGCAGCCAATAAGATCCCTGCTGAGTGTGTTGACAGGGTGACAGAGGTGAGGGGGTTCACCGACTCACAGAAGGAGGAGTACTTCAGGAAGAGATTCAATGACGAGGCGCTGGCCAACACAATCATCTCCCACATCAAGAAATCACGAAGCCTCCACATCATGTGTCACATCCCAGTCTTCTGTTGGATCACTGCTACAGTTCTGGAGGACATCTTAAAAACATCCAAGAGAGGAGAAGAGATGCCCAAGACCGTGACTCAGATGTACAGCCACTTCCTGAGGGTTCAGTCCATACAGGTGGACAGGAAGTACCATGGGAGATCTGAAAAAGATCCACACTGGAGTTCAGAGAGCAGAGAGATCATCGTTTCTTTGGGAAAACTGGCTTTTAACCAGCTGGAGAAAGGCAACCTAATCTTCTACGAGGAAGACCTGGCAGACTGTGGCATCGACATCAAAGAAGCCTCAGTGTACTCAGGAGTGTTCACCCAGATCTTCAAAGAGGAGTGTGGGCTGTACCAGGCCAGGGTGTTCTGCTTTGTCCATCTGAGCCTCCAGGAGTTTCTGGCTGCCCTTTATATCTTTCTGTCCTTCATCAACGATGGTATCAATCTGCTCTCAGAAGAACCACTCACCTCTGGGGAAGATAAACTCCTCCTCCTCTACCAGAGGGCTGTGGACAAGGCCTTACAGAGTGAGAACGGACAACTGGACTTGTTCCTCCGCTTCCTCCTGGGCCTCTCTCTGGAGACCAATCAGATTGTCCTACGAGGTCTGCTGGGACAGAGAAGAAGTACCTCACAGACCAATACAAAAACAGTGTCTTACATCAAGAAGAAGATAGATGGAGATCTCTCTCCAGAGAGAAGCATCAACCTGTTCCACTGTCTGAATGAGCTGAACGACCGTTCTCTAGTGAAGGAGATCGAACAGTCCCTGACATCAGGAAGTCTCTCCAGAGATCTCTCTCCTGCTCAACTGTCAGCTCTGGCCTTCATCCTACTGACATCAGAAGAGGAGCTGGACGTGTTTGACCTGAAGAAATACTCTGCTTCAGAGAGTGGTCTTCTGAGGCTGCTGCCAGTGGTCAAAGCCTCTAAAACGTCTCTGTAGGTTCACTATAAACATGTATCACAATACTCCCAACACATTATACCTTATAGTAGAATATAAAAGTTATGATGACATAGAAAACATCTTTCGAGGTTATCTTATACCATGTATCTCAATATGCACAACGTTATATCGTGTAACAAGGTTGAAAAGTCAAACTCAAAAACGATTTATTATGAATTAAGAAATAAGGAAAGAAAAATGAATATTGTTTAATAATATTTAAATACAGCTGTATTTAAATATGTAGCTATATATATAAATAGGTATCGATACTGATAGATTCATAAATATACGTTTATTATTAATAAAAAGTAACCCATTATTTTAAAACATTTTAACCTTGTTCACTACGTTTGGTTACATGGACACTGTTTGGTTTTAACCGTTAGGATGCGTTGACACAGAGACGTCCGGGTCATCTGGGGGAAGGGTGAGAGGTCACGAGTGAGCAGGTAAAAGGAGAGAGAGGGAAGAGACAAAGGAGGAGAGTACTTAATCCTTTGTAGAGATCGCCCAGCTAAATGATATTTAAGCATTTACTTATTAGTTGTAACCAGTAGCGGCACCATATAATTATGATTGCAGGAGCTACGGGGGGCTAGATTGTTTATAGCAGAGGCTGATATATTTTGACGCAAAAAATATTACTACACACTACAATATGATACGAATCAAACATTCAAATCACACAACAAGCAGCAACGGTCATCAACACTTACACAAATGAAAAATATGATTTCATCGTTCAGTTTTGTTACATATAAGTCAGTTCGATGTCTTCATTAATGATATATATAAATTAGAGCTGTCAAGCGATTAAAATATTTAATCGTGATTAATCGCATTAATGTCATAGTTAACTCACGATTAATCGCAAATTATTTTTCTATGCTAAATATCCCTTGATTTTTTTGTCCCATAATTCTTCTCATTTTAATTCTCTTATCAACATGGTGAAGTGCATCGGCTTGCCTTGTGCAAATGATTTTTTATTGATAACAACATTGGCATATACTGATCAAAACAGGACGATACAAAAAAAGAGCCTATAGTGCAATTAAACGACTGCTTTGAACAAATGCAATTTGAACTTTGCAGTCAGGCTACTGCTTCTTTGTTTTGAGCCAAAGAAAAAAAAAAAAAAAGTTTTTTTTTTTTTTTTTTAATAAAATAATTGCGTTAATCGCGCGATAAATTTTGTAACGTCGTTAAAATTGGTTTGCGTTAACGCCGTTAATAACGCGTTTAACTGACAGCTCTAATATAAATATATATATTATTATTATATTATTGTGGCGATCATGGCCGGCTTCACCACGTGCCGCATTTGATCCTGGGAGGGTCGGCGGCACCGAGGCAGTCGTGGTTGTGTGCGATAGGATGTGTGTTTCAGGTGTGTGTGTGTGTTTACATAAAGTCTCTCTCAGGGTGGTGTGGATAATGGGACACGAGAGTGTCAGACTCTTATAACATGGGCTCCTGTCTGGTCGTTCCCGTGCTTCTTGCCACATTATTATTAAAAACATTTAAAATTAAATTAAATATTAGTCATAACAAAATGACTTGGGGTTTTGGGAGGGGGGGCTTGGCCTGTTTCAGGGGAGCTCAAGCCCCCGCTAGCCCCCTCCCCTTGTAACCGCCGCTGGTTGTAACCCTAATAAACAAAACATCTCTGTAGATGAACTATAGCATGTATTACAATACAACACAAAAAATACATAATACTTCAATAAAAAGTAAAATTAAAATACTATACGAGTCTCAAACACTGCAAAAAACTCCAATATTGAATAAACATAAAGATCTAATGTATATATTAGTTAAATTAATAAGACATCGACTCAAATTTAAGATTTTTAACACAAGTCCTTCATTATGTTGAAATTAAAAGATCGAAGTTACTTTAACGTGTTCTATTTATTGTGTGTTTAGGCTGAATGGCTGTCGTCTGTCAGAGGAATGCTGTGAAGCTCTGGCCTCAGTTCTCAACTCCAGCTCTAGTCTGAGAGAGCTGGAGCTGAGTACCAATGATCTGCAGGATTCAGGAGTGAAGCTGCTCTCTGCCGGACTGGGGAGTCCACACTGTACACTGGAAACTCTCAGGTCAGTTTCACTCAATGGTCAAACAGTTCCACCACAATTTCCCCATCAGAGGACCAGTATTGATCTGCTGTGCCCCAGTAAAATCTCCCATTCGAGTTTTAACAAGGTCCATATTTGACAGTGGATTAATTTAGTTTGATAATAAAGGTCAAATAATGGATTATTTTCTAATCCACAACATCAAAGAAACGCAGTTTAACCCAAAATACAAGCTGAGGCGCGCACCTTGCGGTCCGGGTCCGTACACCGCGGCGTGCACATTACTGTCCGTGCACGGCAGTGTGCATGTCGTAGACGGTGCACCGCGGCGCGCACGCAGCAATCCAGTGATCCTGGTTAATTTAATAGTCTCATAGATAATTGCTGCCTTTTTTTTTCACATTTCCCATCCATGCAGTTTAGTGTTAAATGTTCTGTAATTAAAATAAACATTGCCCGGATGTACACACAGCGTTGTTTAGATTTTTTTAGTCAGAGAATCTACGTAGGCAGTGTATTCCGTAACCAACCCCCGTTTTGAGTCACTGGATCCATCCCCCCTCTGCGCTCCGGGACCTCCCACTTTACAAATTAACGTAAGCACTGATGGGGGGTCTGTTTCTGTTTTTACCACCAGCGCCGTGACATCTCTTTCCTCACCAACCAACTCTCCATCCTCCTCCTCCTCTTCCTCCTCCTCCTCCTCCTCCTCAATCAAATACCTACTAATAATAACCGGCTGCTGATTGGATAATATACTCTAATTAGGATTAATCTTCTTCTCTGGGTCATCCTGAATAGTGCATTTCTTTACATGCTCTTGAATAGTGCTGCGGTGACATTTAAATGAAACTTTGCACAAAGTACAAACCAGTGTTTCAGTTTTCTGATTAAAGCAGAGTGTCTTCAGGGGAACTTAAGTGGGTTGTGTTTCCCAATAGAGCGATCAAGCTGGCGCTGCAATACTGCCGCGCTTTAACCCAGCACTGAACTAAACCTTGGCAGTCTGCGTGCATCGCAGCGCCATTACCACTCATCTTATCAAACACAAGACCTCAATCTGTCTCTATTTGTGTTGCCATGACAGTAAAAGGTGTACCTTGGATTCAGTTTGTTAATGATGGTATGAGGTGTTTTTTTTTATATATTCCTATTCTATTCATAATCATGTAGTCAGACAGTAAGGTGGACTTTAGAGAAAAGTTAAATAATGTTTTCTTCTTAGAACTGAGTATTTTTATGGACATTTTCTGGAGTTTGCTGAATCTTTAGTTATCTGAATTCTAAATTAGTCATATTTTAAAGATCTACTGTATTGACATTTAGGTTAACTAATAAAACATTTCAAATGCAAAATGAATCACAGTTCCTAACGTATTCTATTTATCGTGTGTGCAGCCTCAATGGCTGTGATCTGTCAGAGAGATGCTGTGAAGCTCTGGCCCCAGTTCTCAGCTCCAAGTCCTCTAGTCTGAAAAAGCTGGACCTGAGTACCAATGATCTGAAGGATTCAGGAGTGAAGCTGCTCTCTGCTGGACTGGGGAGTCCACACTGTACACTGGAAACTCTCAGGTCAGTTTCACTCAATGGTCAAACAGTTCCACCACAATTTCCCCATCAGAGGACAAGTATTGATCTGCTGTGCCCCAGTATTGATCTGCTGTGCCCCAGTAAAATCTCACGTCTGAGTTTTAACAAGATCCATATTTGACAGTGGATTAATTTAGTTTGATAATAAAGGTCAAATAATGGATTATTTTCTAATCCACAACATCAAAGAAACGCAGTTTAACCCAAAATACAAGCTGAGGCGCGCACCTTGCGGTCCGGGTCCGTACACCGCGGCGTGCACATTACTGTCCGTGCACGACAGTGTGCATGTCGTAGACGGTGCACCGCGGCGCGCACGCAGCAATCCTTTGATCCTAGTAATTTAATACTCTGATGGATAATTGCTGCCTTGTATTCTTTTTTTTCACATTTCCCACCCATGCAGTATAGTGTTAAATGTTATGTAATTAAAATAAACATTGCCCGGATGTACACACAGCGTTGTTTAGGTTTTTTTAGTCAGAGAAGCTACGTAGGCAGTGTATACCGTTACCAACCCCCGTTTTGAGTCACTGGATCCACCCCCCCTCTGCGCTCCGGGACCTCCCACTTTACAAATTAACGTAAGCACTGATGGGGGGTCTGTTTCTGTTTTCACCACCAGCGCCGTGACATCTCTTTCCTCACCAACAATTCTTCATCCTCCTCCTCCTCCTCCTCCTCAATCAAATACCTACTAATAATAACCGGCTTCAGATTGGATAATATACTCCAATTAGGATTAATCTTCTTCTCTTGGTCATCCTGAATAGTGCATTTCTTTACATGCTCTTGAATAGTGCTGCGGTGACATTTAAATAAAACTTTGCACAAAGTACAAACCAGTGTTTTAGTTTTCTGATTAAAGCAGAGTGTCTTCAGGGGAACTTAAGTGGGTCGTGTTTCCCAATAGAGCGATCAAGCTGGCGCTGCAATACAGCCGCTATTTAACCCAGCACTGAACTAAACCTTGGCAGTCTGCGTGCATCGTGTGGTAGAAATTAAGGAGTATATTCTATGGTAAACCATGATTATTATGAGGTCTGTGTGTCTAATAGTGGAGAAACACACGGGGCCTGGGTGTCTGGGTTCAGAACAGATGGTGCCCCTAAAAAGGAGCAGGACGCTACGGGGATAAGGCATGCTGACCTCAGCCTTGTGTTTTGGGCTATCTTTGTTGACCATTTGTTGTCTATTTGCTGACCATTCAGGTTAAGATGGATTTATGACTGAGTGGAGGCAGACACCTCAAGGAGAAGCTGCTCTGTTTGTGTGTATAAAAAGACGCCGCAGTTTGTGAACGACAGTGACTCTATAGATCCTACTCGGCTGTTATCGTTGTTGTTCTTCTTCACGATAAAGTCTTTTGTCAATTCTTGCTCCGGACCCCTCGTTTTCATTTTACTCTCTCTCTTGAATTAGTCTAAGTGTTTTATATCTCGGTTTATCTACGACAATCGCAGCGCCATTACCACTCATCTTATCAAACACAGGACCTCAATCTCACTCTATTTGTGTTGCCATGACAGTAAAAGGTGTACCTTGGATTCAGTGTGTTAATGATGGTATAAGGTGTTTGTTTTATAGATTCCTATTCTATTCATAATCATGTAGTCAGACAGTAAGGTGGACTTTAGAGAAAAGTTAAATAATTTTTTCTTCTTAGAACTGAGTATTTTTATGGACATTTTCTGGAGTTTGCTGAATCTTTAGTTATCTGAATTCTAAATTAGTCATATTTTAAAGATCTACTGTATTGACATTTAGGTTAACTAATAAAACATTTCAAATGCAAAATGAATCACAGTTCCTAACGTATTCTATTTATTGTGTGTGCAGCCTCAATGGCTGTGATCTGTCAGAGAGATGCTGTGAAGCTCTGGCCTCAGTTCTCAGCTCCAAGTCCTCTAGTCTGAAAAAGCTGGACCTGAGTACCAATGATCTGAAGGATTCAGGAGTGAAGCTGCTCTCTGCTGGACTGGGGAGTCCACACTGTACACTGGAAACTCTCAGGTCAGTTTCACTCAATGGTCAAACAGTTCCACCACAATTTCCACATCAGAGGACCAGTATTGATCTGCTGTGCCCCAGTATTGATCTGGTGTGCCCCAGTAAAATATCACGTCTGAGTTTTAACAAGGTCCATATTTGACAGTGGATCAATTTAGATTGATATTAACGGTAAAGTAAAGGGATTATTTTCCAAACCACAACATCAAAGAAACGCAGTTTAACCCAAAATACAAGCTGAGGCGCGCACCTTGCGGTCCGGGTCCGTACACCGCGGCGTGCACATTACTGTCCGTGCACGGCAGTGTGCATGTCTTAACCGGTGCACCGCGGCGCGCACGCAGCAATACTTTGATCCTAGTAATTTAATACTCTGATGGATAATTGCTGCCTTGTATTCTTTTTTTTCACAATTCCCATCCATGCAGTTTAGTGTTAAATGTTCTGTAATTAAAATAAACATTGCCCGGATGTACACACAGCGTTGTTTAGGTTTTTTTAGTCGGAGATGCTACGTAGGCAGTGTATACCGTTACCAACCCCCGTTTTGAGTCACTGGATCCACCCCCCCTCTGCGCTCCGGGACCTCCCACTTTACAAATTAACGTTATCTCTGATAGGGGGTCTATTTCGGTTTTTACCACCAGCGCCGTGACATCTCTTTCCTCACCAACCAACTCTTCATCCTCCTCCTCCTCCTCCTCAATCAAATACCTACTAATAATAACCGGCTGCTGATTGGATAATATACTCTAATTAGGATTAATCTTCTTCTCTGGGTCATCCTGAATAGTGCATTTCTTTACATGCTCTTGAATAGTGCTGCGGTGACATTTAAATGAAACTTTGCACAAAGTACAAACCAGTGTTTTAGTTTTCTGATTAAAGTGTCTTCAGGGGAACTTAAGTGGGTCGTGTTTCCCAATAGAGCGATCAAGCTGGCGCTGCAATACAGCCGCTATTTAACCCTGCACTAAACTAAACCTTGGCAGTCTGTGTGCATCGCCGCGCCATTACCACTCATCTTATCAAACACAAGACCTCAATCTCACTCTATTTGTGTTGCCATGACTGTAAAAGGTGTACCTTGGATTCAGTTTCTTAATGATGGTATAAGGTGTCTGTATTATTATATTCCTATTCTATTCATAATCATGTAGTCAGACAGTAAGGTGGACTTTAGAGTAAAGTTAAATATTTTTTTCTTCTTAGAACTGAGTATTTTTATGGACATTTTCTGGAGTTTGCTGAATTTTTAGTTATCTGAATTCTAAATTATTCATATTTTGAAGATCTACTGTATTGACATTTAGGTAAACTAATAAAACATTTCTAATAACAAATTTCAAATGCAAAATGAATCACAGTTCCTAACGTATTCTATTTATTGTGTGTGCAGCCTCAATGGCTGTCATCTGTCAGAGAGATGCTGTGAAGCTCTGGCCTCAGTTCTCAGCTCCAAGTCCTCTAGTCTGAAAAAGCTGGACCTGAGTACCAATGATCTGAAGGATTCAGGAGTGAAGCTGCTCTCTGCTGGACTGGGGAGTCCACACTGTACACTGGAAACTCTCAGGTCAGTTGTCAGCCTCTTCTTCAAACTGGTTATTCTAGCTTCCAGTAAGTGCTGCTCCTGCCTCATTTCTGTTGCTCTTTTCTCTGCTGACAAAACACTCCCTGGTTCTACACAATGTTAGAACCTGTGAAGAAACGGTCTTAGCGTACCAAACACAGCAGACTTCTCCTGACTCTAACCAAACAATATCTCATTGAGTTGTAGCTATTGAGAAAGGAGCATTTGTTTAAGATCCTGTCACATCCAAGTGAAGTCAGTTCTGCTGTCTGTGATGTCATCTCCCCACTTCCTCTTCCTGTTCTCAGACTCTCAGGGTGACACAGCTTTGTCTCCATGAAGTATCAATAAAGCTTTTACTTGTCTTCAATGTTGAATGAATACACTTTATAAATGTGGTTACTTTAGTAGAAACTGCTCTCAACCAGATACAATAAAGTGTGTGTGTGTGTGTGTGTGTGTGTGTGTGTGTGTGTGTGTGTGTGTGTGTGTGTGTGTGTGTGTGTGTGTGTGTGTGTGTGTGTGTGTGTGTGTGTGTGTGTGTAGCTTGTCTGGCTGCCTGGTCACACAGGAAGGCTGTGCTTCTCTGGCCTCAGCTCTGAGCTCCAACCCCTCCCACCTGAGAGAGCTGGACTTGAGCTACAATCACCCAGGAGACTCTGGAGCTGCGCTGCTCTCTGCTGGACTGGAGGATCCACGCTGGAGACTGGACACTCTCAGGTATGGAGAGGACAGCTCACCACTCAGGGACAAAGAGTCCTTCAAGGATTCAAGCTGCTGCTAGATGAAGTGGTTTGAAGAGGCAGCTGTCACTCATGTTGTTTAGAACGTGATGAGACGGCAGATGATGAAGGTAAATGTTTCAACATGCTGCTCTCACTTTGTTTCCCCCCCAGTGTGGAGCACGGTGGAGTGTGGAGGCTGAAACCAGCTCTAAAGAAGTGTAAGTGTCTGTTTGATTCATCACATCACAGACTCACTATTGAGATGGAAAGTCCATCCACACAGCAGGAAGTGAGGTCACATCCTACTGGGAATGAAGATGATGGCTGACATCATGTATCTTACGTATATTAATACTGTCCACCATCACAGTCACCGGGCTGAGGGGGGTGGGGGGGTGAAGGAGAGGGGGGGTGACCGGGTTAGGGGCCGGTGAGGGGGAGGGGAAGGGGTGAGAGAGAGGCTGAGGGGGGGGGGCTGAGGGGGAGGACTAGGGGGGAGGGGGAGGGGGGATGACCGGGCTGAGGGGGGGCTGAGGGGGAGGGGGGGTGAAGGGGCTGAGGGGTGAGGGGGAGGGGGGTGACCGGGATGAGGGGGGGGGGGGAGGTGGAGGGAGGTGACGGGGCTGAGGGGGAGGACTAGGGGGGAGGGGGGGGGGGAGGGGCCGGGCTGAGGGGGGAGGAGTGTGGGGGTGGGGGGGTGAAGGGGCTGAGGGGGAGGACTAGGGGTGAGGGGGGAGGGGCCGGGCTGAGGGGGGAGGAGTGTGGGGGTGGGGGGGTGAAGGGGCTGAGGGGGGGGTGACCGGGTTTGGGGCCGGTGAGGGGGAGGGGGCTGAGGGGGAGGCCTAGGGGTGAGGGGGAGGGGGGTGACGGGGCTGAGGGGGAGGACTAGGGGTGAGGAGGAGGAGGGGGGGGGGGGGGGGGGGACCGGCTGAGGGGGGGCCGAGGGTAAGGACTAGGGGTGAGGGGGAGGGGGGGACCGGCTGAGGGGGGGCTGAGGGGGAGGACTAGGGGTGAGGGGGAGGGGGGGTGACGGGGGTGACGGGGCTGAGGGGGAGGGGAGGGGGGGGACCGGCTGAGGGGGGGCTGAGGGTGAGGACTAGGGGTGAGGGGGAGGGGGGGTGAACGGGCTGAGGGGGGGATGAGGGGGGGATGAGAGGGAGGGGGCTGAGGGGGGGATGAGAGGGAGGGGGCTGAGGGGGGTTGGTGAGGGGGAGGGGGCTGAGGGGGGTTGGTGAGGGGGAGGGGGCTGAGGGGGGTTGGTGAGGGGGAGGGGGCTGAGGGGGGGATGAGAGGGAGGGGGCTGAGGGGGGGATGAGAGGGAGGGGGCTGAGGGGGAGGGGGCTGAGGGGGGTTGGTGAGGGGGAGGGGGCTGAGGGGGGGATGAGAGGGAGGGGGCTGAGGGGGAGGGGGCTGATGGGGAGGGGGCTGAAGAAGAAGAGAGAGCGATCACAAAAAGAAAGAGAATAAAAAGAAGAAGAGCAGCCTGGATCCAAGGAGAGATGTTTGTTGTTGATGTTTTCATAATATTGTTGTTGATGTATTCATAACGTTATTGTTGAGGTGTGTGTATCTATGTATGTGTACATATGTATATGTATGTATGTGTTCATATCTATGTATATGTACACAGAGCGCAGGAGAACAGTACTAGTGATGATGATGATGAGGATGAAGAGCGGTTCAGCAGCTCATCATGTCTGGTTCTCCCTCAGATGCCTGTGACCTCACACTGGACCCCAACACGGCCCACAGACGACTCTCTCTGTCTGAGGACAAAAGGAAGGTGACGCGGGTTGGAGAGGACCAGTCGTATCCGGATCACCCAGACAGATTTGACTCCCAGCCCCAGGTGTTGGGTAGAGAGGCTCTGACTGGCCGCTGTTACTGGGAGGTAGAGTGGAGAGGAGGGGTTGGTATAGGAGTGACATACAGAGGAATCACAAGGAGAGGACTGGGTGGTGACAGCGGGCTTGGAGGGAACAACAAGTCCTGGGCTCTTCATTGTTCTGATGGTGGTTACTCTGCCGGGTACAACGGTAGAGGGACAGTCCTCCCTCTCCACCCCGCTGGCTCCACCAGAGTAGGAGTGTATCTGGACCGGCCTGCTGGCTCTCTGTCCTTCTACAGAGTGTCCTCAGACACACTGACACACCTCCACACCTTCTGCTCCTCCTTCACCCAGGAGGACCTCCTCCCGGGGGTGGTGGCATGGGGGGAGGGGTCATCAGCCTCTCTGTGTCGGTTGTAGAAAAAAAAAAGGGACCTCCTGACTGAGCATGGCCCCTGATACACACACACACACACACACACACACACACACACACACACACACACACACACACACACACACACACACACACACACACACACACACACACACACACACACAGGCCCCCCCCCCCAGAGCCCAGGGAGGAGGTCCTGTGTGTCTATAACTTACCTGTACGACCTTACGGCTCAGCGTCCTCCTCCCGGGGCTCTGGGGGGGGGGCCTCAGCTGTGTGTGTGTGTGTGTGTGTGTGTGTGTGTGTGTGTGTGTGTTAGTCAGTGTGTGTGTGTGTGTGCGTGTGCGTGTGCGTGTGTGTGCGTGTGCGTGTGTGTGTGTGTTAGCGTGCGTGCGTGCGTTTTTCGATTGCCTGTTAACCATGGTTACTAATATTCACACTGGTTTCAATAATACATTTGATGGTATTTCCCATCGTTGCTGAGCAAGAGTTTCGTTCTAAAGTTCAGTGATTGAAACAATAAAAGCCCGGGCTATGGAAGTGTTCCGGTACCACTGTCATGCACCGACCCGATGTCAAGTGGACCGGGTGGAATTCACTGCGGGTCTCTCTTCTTATATCCATCTCACCAAAGATATTGTATTACTGTCCTTCTCAACACTCTCTGATCTCACTAAAAGGCTGGCAGCACAACACAGCAATAACGATGACATGCGCCGTGCGTAGAGAAGATAGAATACCCAGGTTGAATTTGCAACAAATGATTCTAAATCTGCCCATATATGGACACGCCAGAATTGTTGCATCTGTGGCTGCAGGTAATTTAATCACAAAGAAGTATACTCTACGGGGCTATTTTCATCATTATTATTATTATTTTAATTTTTTTAGACGGCACAGCGATCCGGGGCTATTCCCAAAAGATCCGGGGCTATAGCCTCGAATGCTCGAATGCTGTAGCCTCGGATGGGTTCTTCAATCTGATTGGTAGTCACACTGGAGATTAGTTTTCCCCCCCTTTTCGGGGATAATGTTCCCCGTTTTGATCTCTGACGTTTGGTTCACTTTTTTATCCACACCTTCTGTCCTCAGCGTCTCTGTAAATTATAGTCTCTCTCGCTCTTGCTCTCGCTCTGAGTCTGATGACACACGTGAACACAAACATGCATATGTGAACACACACACGCGTATATTACCACACACACACATGCAAGCGCACACACGCATATATGAATTAACATAAAGACACACATATAAACATACTATACTATATAGGAACCTAAACACGCAGGCACACAAACACGTGTATGTGAACACAAACAAACACGTATATATATGAACACACACACGCGCGTACATATTATAAACACTCAAATATACACGCAGACACACACATGCAAACGCGCGCACACATGCACACGCCGCACGCGCATCTATGAACACACACTTACTCAAGTTATGAACACACACACTTACTGTTTCTGATTGATTGGTGGTAAATTGTAACATTTTTATGCTACAATATTGTGTCTATTTTCAGACGTCAACAGTTTCATACTGCGGGGCTCTGATATCAGTTTATATTTTGATAAGCCTCACATGATGTAAAGCCGATTTTATATTATATTCGTAATGCAAGCGGTCGAAAAGCTATAGATCATGTTGTGATCACTTTAAACTGAGTATTGATTCCTTGTGTTTTGTGGGGAAAAACACAGCAGCAGAACATGTTCAGTTATCAAAGATATGTGCACACATGTTTATGATTAGTAATGTCTGCTGCTTCTATTGATTGAGTCCTTGTGTTTATTGTGTTCATGTAAGGGACTGTTCTTCTATTGTTTGAGTCCTTGTGTTTATGGTGTTCATGTAAGGGACTGTTCTTCTATTGTTTGAGTCCTTGTGTTTATTGTGTTCATGTAAGGGACTGTTCTTCTATTGTTTGAGTCCTTGTGTTTATTGTGTTCATGTAAGGGACTGTTCTTCTGTTGTCCTGGTTAATAAAGCATAATGGTGATAAACAACTCAGTGGATCCACTGAATGTTCTCTTGTGTTCAGCAGAGGATCAGTTTACACTTTAAGGTCGGGGTTCACTGAATAAAAAGCACAACAGAGGCTTCGTCTACACAACATTAATAACCAGGACACCAGCAAGTGCATTTCCACCTCAGACTCATACGCCCGATGAGGGACGGAGTATGGAGAGAGTTCTAGAAGCGAGCCGACAGGAAACAGCCCAGCTACTGGCGTCTCTCCAGAGACGAGCCTTGCAGGCTGGTTGATGCACCACCTCCCCGTCTAACAGGACCCTGAGCCTCCATGTTGAAACACACAGAGGTGTGTGTTTGAGGCTCTGAGCTGCAGAGGAGGAACCTCTCCTTCTCTGGGTGCGTGGGAGGGGGCAGTAGGATGGACGCGTCTGATAAATGAGTCGATAGTAAGATGTGAGGTCGTTTATCAAAGCCATGCTTCAGTCCTGTCATTGCGTGGGGAGCCACTAGGGGGCGGTGAATCCACCTCGGTGGGGTTCACCTTCTGACCAACAGGACCAGGGGGAAGGAGACTGTGTGTGTGAAGTGGCAACCTATTTGCACCTCTTGCAGGACGTTTCTGTCCTCGTGTTTTCCGTAAGGCAATAAGCGCCAAAAAAGTAATCCAAGAAGGAAGCGAGGCAGATGGATAAGGAAGAATGCAGCGCTTTATTCTCAGAACATAGTGAACATACATTGAACAAATAATAAACGTTTCCAAGTAGAATCCTGGGTCACCTGACAGTAATACAGAGGAAGAAATCACTTTTTTATGCTTAAATGACGGTTATCTACGGTCAGAAAGCCGTTGCTCCCGTCATGCTCTGAGAACTCAATTAACTCAGCAGAGATGGCTGAGCCAGGCGCCCACATGGTTAATTTACTGCAGTTTACTACAATAAGCTATGCTTTACGGCAGTATACATTTGTGGTAGAAGGAAAAAATATGAGCGCAATAAAACCTGCTCTATTGAATAGACATAAATAAGATGTATCAAAATATCAGATAATTATTAATTAATAAGCTTAATTATTATGAATAAAAGCAAAATCGAAGTTAACAAATTGGGCACAAAGTGTGAACATATACCTCATCGTCTCCATTGCTCTAAAGTGTGTGTGGTGGAGGTGTTTGGAATGGTTGAAGAGCCTTTGGTGCTCAACACACACACACACACACACACACACACACACACACACACACACACACACACACACACACACACACATACACACACACACACACACACACACACACACACACACACACACACACACACACCAACAAGCGAGCAGAAGACCAAACGCAACTAAATGAAGAGCAGACTGTACAGCTATAATGAAAGGTTCCTTCAAGGTGGGTTGGTTAAAGCGTGTTCATCCCTTCACCACCGAGTGTTGGAGAATCCGTTCATCAGCTCCATGGACTAGAACGGCCTTTTAGGACGGGGACCGGGATTCAGAAGGAGGATCTCCAGGGGGAGATAAGAGGACTCCTCGTCTCAACGACCAGAACACGACTTCAGTCTGTCACCAGAGAACCACGGAGCACACCCCAACGTTCCCCTCCAGGCATGGTGACGCCTCAGCCACAGCCCCTCCACCCCCTCAGCTGGAGGGGCACAGCTCCAGGTCATAAAGGGTCTTCGTCGGGGCCAGTCCAAGGTGGTTCTGATCTGAGGGAGCCATCTCCCAGGTCCAGCTGGCCCCGCCCATCACTGTTCAGCCTGAGAGAGGCTTCCATCTCGGGGGTTGGAGTGAACACCGTCCACAGAGAGCTTCACCTGGTCCAGCAGAGTCCTGGTCAGCCTGTTGCTGATGGAGGGTCCTGCTCCTCAAGAGCCTCCACCCTCCACTGGGGGGTCTCCTGAACCCATGACCTCCTCCTCACCTCCTCCCCAGAGTCCTCAGGCTAAAGCGGCGCGCTCTGTGAAGGCTTCTCCTTCAGGAGACCGCTGGACTACAGAGGCATGACCTCAGAGACGTTGAATCACCCGGGGACCCCTTCTGGAGACCCCCTGCATAACCCCTCCCCAGTGTGGGGCGCCACTGAAGAACGTTGTTCATCATTGACCTCTCTGGAGGCCCTGAAGGTTGTGCTCTGTCCTGGGTGTCCTGGAGGAGAGCTGGGCGTGGCTGGTGGGGTGGTGTTGGCATGAGGACGTGTGTGTGGGTGACCCTCACTAAATCATGAGAGTATCTCATCCAGATAGAATTACGTGTTTGTGTGTGTGTGTGTGTGTGTGCGTGTGTGTGTGTGTGTGTGTGTGCGTGTGCGTGTGTGTGTGCGTGTGTGTGTGTGTGTGTGTGTGTGTGTGTGTGTGTGTGTGCACCTTGCCTTGGCCATTCCATACCTGTCAGTAAAGGGTGTAAGTCACACCCAGTAAAGGGTGTGAGGAAGGAAAAACACAAGATGAATCCAACCCAACGAGATGACTCATTTAAGAGGAATGAATGAAGGAAATAGTAAACTAAATACCTAGTCTGTTATAGAATCACACGCCAGTACAACATGCTAACCCTTACTGAGTACTCTGTACTCTGAGTATCTTGTACTGAAAAGAGAAATCATCCATCTATTGTATAGATTCTACTGATTCATACGTTCACACTGATGCAGATCTAGTGTTCATATGAACAAGGTGGTGATGTCTTTAAAGGATGGAGGAGGATTGTACATGGAGGAGTTCAGCAGACACAGAGCAGAGGAGGCCTTTTCTACGTGATGTGCTTCTATTGATGATGTTTATCTGTGTCTTTATTGATAACATGGTATCTTTGTTATGGTGGTTATGCTGTACAGAAGCAGCTGACTCAGTGACTGAGTGTCTATACATGATGGTTGAACCATCAAGTGTCTCTTGGTTTTTCTCTGAGCCTCTACGCATCACAGCTCTCTGTTCATCGTTCATATTTTAATAAAGTTATTGTTCTTGGATCAGCCACCTTAGCATGTTAGTTCATGTCTGGGAGGAGCATGAACTGGGAGGGGAACTGGTCCAACTGGTTGGTTCATCATTTCCTTGTTATGAGTCAGACGGTTTGGTGTGGATCACTTCATCACAGCAGGAAGACGATGAGGGGAAAAACGGTCTGTCTAGCTACTGGACCAGATAAAATGAGACGGAGAGGTAATAAAGTCTATCGGCACGAGGACCTTGGATTTATTAAGTAAAGTGGCAACGGTTATACAGAGTCATAAAGCGTGAGAAATCGAATATGTCTAAGTCCCTAATCAGCGCTGATGGTTCGTCTGGAGCTTCGCCTCCGTGGAAGGTCTGCTTCAGAAGAAGGTGAAGAGTCCCTGTGTGATGCAGTCTTATGCTGTATCCTCCTCTCGATGAGGTGTGTGCGTTTGAGGTGTGTGCGGTTCTGTGTGTTTTGGCTCCCAGGCCCTGAGAGAGCTTCGTAACGGGGAGAGTTCCTCGTGTCTCCGATGTGATAAATTAAAACGGGGAGTGCCCCCCTGAAATGTCTCGTGTGTGATAATTTAATGTGGCTCTCAGGCCCCTGGTGTGGGCAGAGGTATCTCTTGGTTCCTCCTAACGGGGAAGAGCTCTCAAAATGTCTCCTGTGTGATAAATTAATGTGGCTCTCCCGTTCTGGAGATGATACTGGTGCATTGTCTGAGTGTCCACCATCTGCCTGCCTGGGAGATGGGGCCTTCAGCTCCGGCCTTGACCTGACTATATATTATCATGTTTGTGTGGTTGGGTTAGAGCAAGAGTTGACTATATTATAATGTGTCCATGTGATGTGCTCATCAGGCTAGGGTAGGAGTTAGCTATATTTATAATGTACATGTGATGTACTCAGCAGGTTATTTTTCCCAACAACGACAAGGTACTGTAGGTACTCTGATCCGTGATAGATCAAAAATATGAATAACTTTTAATCATATCAATAGGGTGATGGTTTGTCTCCTGTGAAACCATGGTTATAAACCTTATTAAATGTATGGATGCAAATGCTATTTGTCAAAATTGCTATTGAATCATTTTGATTCCTGCTCTGCAGAATGCTACGTGTTAGACTGTGGGCATTGGGGATCAAACCCAGAACCTTCCAGCCTGGAGTCAAGCGTCAGGTTGAGGTTATAATGACTGTTTCCTCTGATTTAGGATTTGTGTCCTGTGGGGACTTTGAAGGTACTTGATATAGAATGCACAGTTTTTATATGTGTAATGCAGTAGTATGATAACATTATCATGACCTTTGAGGTGAAATAACTCTGCCGTGACCGCCTCAACACACAGGTCACTGGTGACGACGGTCCGCGTTCTTCAGATCAGCCAATCCCATTGACATCCTCTCACCAGCAGGTGGTGATGCTGTGCACCTTTTCGAGGGTTTCAAAACGGACCCTTTGTCAAATCATTTGGTTTACTACTCTCAAGACGTGTAAATGATTCAACGTCTTGAGACGTTGAATCATTTAAACGCAAAATGTTCTACTTTACTACAGCTGGAGTAGAATCACAGACTGCAGCAGAGTAGACCGTTTGTGACTTTTAAAGGGTAGGATGTTAAACGTGGCAAAGGTGAAGGTGTGTGTGTGTGTGTGTGTGCGTGTGCGTGTGCGTGTGCGTGTGTGCATGTGTGCGCGTGTGCGTGTGTGTGTGTGTGTGTGTGTGTGTGTGTGTGTGTGTGTGTGTGTGTGTGTGTGTGTGTGTGTGTGTGTGTGTGTGTGTGTGTGCGTGCGCGTAGTTTCGTTTTCCCCGAAAACACGTGACACTCACTGAGAGGCGCGGCTCCTTGACTTCCTCATCTGACGGTCCGTCGCAGCGAGCAGCCCTTCCTCCGCTTTTAAAACCTTTCACCTGATTAACTCGTTTTATGAACACTTTAACGTCCATTTTTCCCCTTACATTTACACAGTTTTATACCGTATGGACGCATTTTAATCCCGGAGTAGATAAGGTAAGGTAGGTCGACAGTTGACTTCCGTTTATATTGTCTTAAGGTTACTGGTATATAATAATGATCAACCAGTTTACTACCGTTTATATTGTCTTTAGGTTACTGGTATATAATAATGAACAACCAGTTTACTACCGGTTATATTGTCTTTAGGTTACTGGTATATAATAATGAGTTTACTGTCGAGAATACAACGTTAGTTCATGTTTTACTTCATTTCTGACCCGTTCGTTTGTCTTGATGCTACTCCAATTAAAAGCAGGACTGTCAGAAGTCCTTTGAATGTGCTGATATGTAAGTTAAATATGTGTACGTAGTGACTGGGGATTTACAGTTTAATAGAGCTCGTAAGTACGCCACTTCCGGTAGACCCTGTCGTGGGGTTCATATTTATGATCCATGACGTGACGTCCATAATGCTTTAGTGTGACGCAGTCACAATGATCTTCTCAGTTCAGAAGGAGTTGTGTTTGTGTCCAGGTCTCCAGTCTTCTATGGATGAGGAGAGAGAGGATGGGGATGGGGGTTCTACCTCTAAGACCACTCTGTCTGGGGAACATGGCCGCCGGAGCAAAGCTAAGAGGTAGGAAGAGAATCTCTGTCTGTGACTGTTGTCCATCTCAGAGCTCAGCAGTGATGACTCCATCATTAGTCTGAGAAACAGGTGTGTGTGCGTGTGCGTGTGCGTGTGTGTGTGTGTGTGTGTGTGTGTTGAAGCCCAGAGCAGCAGCAGAGAGCAGACTCCCCTGGACCCAGCTGTGTCTCCATGAAGAGTGACCGGTCTATGGATATACCTCCTGAGCTTAAAGATGGACGCCCCTCCAGAGAGGAGAGGTAGGAGTTTCAAACAGACGATGAAAACAGACCGGTTTGTTGTTATAAGACTCTACTGATACTGTGTGTGTGTGTGTGTGTGTGTGTGTGTGCGCGTGTGTGTGTGTGTGTGTGTGTGTTGAAGCCCAGAACAGCACTTACAACATGTAAGTGCTTAAATGCCATAATAACTTTTTCTGCCCCCCCCCCCCCCCCCCCCTTAAATTTCCATTTCAATAAACTGAGAAAGATTATTAAAATCAAAAGTCATGAGAAAGTAGTTGAGTAGTCCTGCAATAAATGATCATTGAAACGACATCCACAAATCCTAACCTCCAAATGTTTTCTTGTTTTTCAGAAGGTGGCAGCAGAGAGCAGACTCCCCTGGACCCAGCTGTGTCTCCATGAAGAGTGACTGGTCTATGGATAAACCTCCTGTCTTTAAAGATGGACGCCCCTCCAGAGAGGAGAGGTAGGAGTTTCAAACAGACGATGAAAACAGACCGGTTTGTTGTTATCAGACTCTACTGATGCTGATGTTTACAGGTCAGGAAAGAACAATAGTGTGTGTGTGTGTGTGTGTGTGTGTGTGTGTGTGTGTGTGTGTGTGTGTGTGTGTGTGTGTGTGTGTGTGTGTGTGTGTGTGTGTGTGTGTGTGTGTGTGTGTGTGTGTGACGGTTGTCCATCTCAGAGCTCAACCAATGCTTTTGGTTTTTCTAGAGTCCGGCAGCAGAGAGCAGACTCCCCTGGACCCAGCTGTGTCTCCATGAAGAGTGACCACTCTATGAATCCACCTGTTAAGTTTGAAGATGGAAATCAGTCAATCGAGAAAAGGTAAGGATTTACCAGATATAATAAAGATACAGCTTCTATTAAGCATCCATAAATCCTGGTTCTTGTTTTTCTAGAAGAGTCCAGCAGCAGAGAGCAGACTCCCCTGGACCCAGCTGTGTCTCCATGAAGAGTGACCACTCTATGGATCCACCTGTTAAGTTTGAAGTTGGAAATCATCAACCTTCAAAGAAAAGGTAAGGATTCAGCTAATAAATCAGGCCTATTAAGCTGTCCTCTCATCATTTTCATCTGGCGTGCAGATTATTAATCAGAACATAAACAATCAGGGTCAATTACACCCTGGAGAAAGATGTTCCTGAGCAAGATTGAGAGCTAGTTTAATTTCCTCCAATAGGATACCCTTCTGTCCAGTTAGCCCCTCCCCCAGGACCCGCCCTCTCTGTGCGTAGGCCGATATCTGTCTCTGCTGTGGCAAAGCGTTGCGAGAGCCACAATGGTAGGGCTACAGGTACACAATGGAAATCGCCACTTAAACTGGGAGTGGATAATGATATATCTATTCACTAAGGCGGGACAATGCCCTGTGATGAACCAATGCATGGACACGCCATCTGGTCGAAATAGTTGTCATCTTGACGCAGTACAACAAGCAAACCTATGACATTTATTTGTGCAGACAGGAAATGATGATAGCCCTTGGAATTAACAATGAACACCAATGCTTGTTTGGTTGCCCTAAATTCAGCTCGCACGTCCGTCGTAATTGCCGCCGTTAATGCAAACAGATGCATATTGTTTCAGAGAACGATCTTGATAATGTGTTTACTGTCTACCATCATAACAGCACAAACAAGCCTTATCAAGCGGTAGGACACACTGCTGTCAATCAAACATGGGCAGCGTCAGAGACATTGGAGGGGACTCAAACTCCAAGGAGAGCTAGCCTGCATCCCTTGTGCAGACCACTCTATATCACAAACCATTTTTAACAATTCTTCTTTTGATAAATACACACAAATATTCACAGTCAAAGCGAGGCTTCAGGTATGCCTAACAAAGTTAAACCTGTCGATCTGGTACCCTCGCTCACCATTATGTATGCACCATGCACATTGCACACCGGGTTTATATTGTTCTACTTTTGTTGGGATGACCACCTGAGTCTCATGCAGCACTTTATTAATCTGTACCCTATTTGTTTTAAAACCTTTAAAAACATATAGAAAACCCCTCTTCCATCTCCTCTCTCTCTCCCTGTCCTCTGTCTGCATCCAGGCTTGATTGGTTCGTGGCTGAGGCCGTTTATTCTGCTGTTTGAATTGTTGTATGAATGAAATCAATTATAAGACAACTTGTAGCAGACTTTACAGGTTTAATGTTTAAAGGTTCAATGTCTTTCAAACTGCCCCATTTATTGAATCAGTTTAATTGATCTTTGGAGGTGAGGTGATTTATTGAAACAAATAATCCATGAAGAACAACACAGGTGGGTAGAAATGTAGAAACTCTATTTTCTATGTTAGCTAAACTCATTGTGAATCTGTGACTATGCACAGTATGAAGGATACTTAGTGTGTTTTTACGTCAACATAATAGTGCTTAAGTGCCATAATAACTTCATTTTTCAGCTCCCCATCATATTTATATTTCAAAAAACATAAAAATATTATTTAAATGGCAAGTGAGATATTAGTTGGGTAGCCCTGCAATAAATGATGATGCAACGATATCCACAAGTCCTAACTTCCAGATGGTGTTTGTTTGTCAGAAGGAGGCAGGAGAGAGCAGACTCCCCTGGACCCAACTGTGTCTCCATGAAGAGTGACTGGTCTATGGATATACCTGATAACTTTAAAGATGGACGCCCCTCCAGAGAGGAGAGGTAGGAGTTTCAAACAGACGATAAAAGAGACAAGTTAGTTGTTATCAGACCTTACTGATACTGATGTTTACAACTCAGGAAAAGTGTGTGTGTGTGTGTGTGTGTGTGTGTGTGTGTGTGTGTGTGTGTGTGTGTGTGTGTGTGTGTGTGTGTGTGTGTGTGTGTGTGTGTGTGTGTTGAAGCCCCGAACAGCACTTACAACATGTAAGTGCTTAAATGCCATAATAACTTTTTCTGCCCCCCCCCCCCCCCCCTTAAATTTCCATTTCAATAAACTGAGAAAGATTATTAAAATCAAAAGTCATGAGAAAGTAGTTGAGTAGTCCTGCAATAAATGATCATTGAAACGACATCCACAAATCCTAACCTCCAAATGTTTTTTGTTTTTCAGAAGGTGGCAGCAGAGAGCAGACTCCCCTGGACCCAGCTGTGTCTCCATGAAGAGTGACTGGTCTATGAATAAACCTCCTGTCTTTAAAGATGGACGCCCCTCCAGAGAGGAGAGGTAGGAGTTTCAAACAGACGATGAAAACAGACCGGTTTGTTGTTATCAGACTACTGATGCTGAAAATAAATACATCTGAAATTATAAGGTAATATGCCGTGTTGATTGTATTTGACAAAAGAAGGCTATTATGACGTGGTAGGTTCGGACCTTTCTTGGAAGGAATTTTTAGCAACTGGACCTTGTTCAATTTTAATTGAAGACCCCTGTCATATGCGATATGAACGACATTTATCCAGAGTGGGCCAAGCGCGAAAGAAATTGCCTGTGTGATCCTGTCTCTATTGTTTTGTGTGATTTGACTGGCAGTTTGTCTGCTTATAGGTCGGAATGAAGCGGCCACCGATTATTGACAGGATGGGTACTTTATTCTACCAGACTCGTTCGCTTCTTCACTAGACACACGCGCTACCGCTCGCTCTCCTCGCTCGTCCACTCACTCGCTGACGTCACTCACACACGCATACGCACACTGCCATTCTCCCGCACACACATATGCTACTCGTAACACTATGCCTCGTTATTGCGACGTTCATGTTTTTCCTCATCTATTGAAAGTCAGGCTATTAAACATGTTGCATTCTATACGGCCTGATTATGTCATTATTTAAGCTACATAGCCTAATAAGAAGCGCTAATAAGGATA
Source organism: Gadus macrocephalus (assembly GCF_031168955.1). Classification (NCBI taxonomy): domain Eukaryota; kingdom Metazoa; phylum Chordata; class Actinopteri; order Gadiformes; family Gadidae; genus Gadus; species Gadus macrocephalus. The sequence goes on from NC_082385.1 coordinate 32,804,655, forward strand.
TTTGAATAAACCAACCAAACAGTTAAAGGGGCCCTATTATGCCTACTAGCAAAAAGCATCCTCCAACTGCAATCTTTGGTTATTTCTTTATTAATTTAGCTATACTTTAATAGTATTCTTTCGGTTCAAATCTGTTCAGTGTTCCAAATTATTTGTTATTAAATGTTACATTAAGATAATTGGTGTTTAAGTGTTGTTTAAATAAAATGCTTTTTAAATTTAAAAGAATCGTGGGATGTATCGAACCGTGGGTCAAAAATCGTGATACAAACCGAATCGTGAATTTGTGTATCGTTACAGCCCTAATATATAGAAAACCCCTCTTCCATCTCCTCTCTCTCTCCCTGTCCTCTGTCTGCATCCAGGCTTGATTGGTTCGTGGCTGAGGCCGTTTATTCTGCTGTTTGAATTGTTGTATGAATGAAATAAATTATAAGACAACTTGTAGCAGACTTTACAGGTTTAATGTTTAAAGGTTAAATGTCTTTCAAACTGCCGATTTATTGAATCAGTTCAGTGTTTCCCACAGACCAAGGACCAATGTGTGGTGCGCGGGGGGGGGGGGGTGGCAGCGTGCACGGCGGCACAGGCGCAGCACGGCGACGCGGCCGTCAGTGAGTGTGCATGTAACTCCGCGTTTACATGCGGACACATCTGATTCGCATAGATGTGGAAGAACAGCTCAATCGGAATAGAAAAGTATCATATATACGCCTCAATCGGTTCGGAATACAATTCTATGCGGAATAAAATAGGTGGTGTAGTCCTCTATAAATACTTCCGATTAGTTTGGGGTTTAACTTGGAGCAGCTGCAGTAGTTCGCAATTGGTCCACTCCGTCTGTACTTTAATGCACACCGAACCTTACCGCTGTCAAGGAAATTGAATTTATTGCCTGATTCACGTCTTTGATATTATCACTCCGTAGTAGTTAAAGTAGTCCGGTAACTTATCAACCCCAGCGTGTCCGGTTGCTAAGCGACGGGTGACATCGGTGGGTTCATGTGTTAGCGTATCGTGGCTCTCGCTACGTGTGTGTGTGTGTGTGTGTGTGTGTGAATGACAGGGAGAACGAGTGCTATGCAGAGATGAATGGACGGAACGATTTTTAGATTTCCAAATCGCAAAAAAAAACAAAACAATGGTCTATGTATGGGAAACACTGCAGTTTAATTGATCTTTGGAGGTGAGGTGATTTATTGAAACAAATAATCCATGAAGAACAACACAGGTCTGTGTAGAAATGTAGAAACTCTATTTTCTATGTTAGCTAAACTCATTGTGAATCTGTGACTATGCACAGTATGAAGGATACTTAGTGTGTTTTTACGTCAACATAATAGTGCTTAAGTGCCATAATAACTTCATTTTTCAGCTCCCCATCATATTTATATTTCAAAAAACATAAAAATATTATTTAAATGGCAAGTGAGATATTAGTTGGGTAGCCCTGCAATAAATGATGATGCAACGATATCCACAAGTCCTAACTTGATGGTTCTTGTTTTTCAGAAGGAGGCAGGAGAGAGCAGACTCCCCTGGACCCAGCTGTGTCTCCATGAAGAGTGACGGGTCTATGGATATACCTCCTGACCTTAAAGATGGACGCCCCTCCAGAGAGGAGAGGTAGGAGTTTCAAACAGACGATGAAAACAGACCGGTTTGTTGTTATCAGACTCTACTGATACTGATGTTTACAGGTCAGGAGGAAACAATAGATTGTGTGTGTGTGCGTGTATGCGCGTGTGTGTGTGTGTGCGTTTGCGTGTGCGTGTCCGTGCATGTGTGTGTGTGTGTGTGTGTGTGCATGTGTGTGTGTGTGTGTGTGTGTGTGTGTGTGTGCGTTGAAGCCCAGAGCAGCAGGAGAGAGCAGACTCCCCTGGTCCCAGCGATCAAATTAATGAAATTAATATTAAGACGACTTGTAGCAGACTTCACAGGTTTATGTTTAAAGGTTCAATGTCTTTCAAACGGCCCATTTATTGAATCAGTTTTAATTTATCTTTGGAGGTGAAGTGATTTCTTGAAACCAATTATCCGTGAAGAATAACACAGGTCTGTGTAGAAATGTAGAAACTGACGGCTCTATTTTCTATGTTAGCTAAACGCATTGAGAATAAACACTCCAGGCACAGTATGAAGGGTACTTAGTGTGTTTTTATGTCAACATGTAAGTGCTTAAATGCCATAATAACTTTTTCTACCCCCCCCCCCCCCTCCTTAAATTTCCATTTCAACAAGCTGACAAAGATTATTGAAATCAAAAGTCAAGAGAAAGTAGTTGAGTAGCCCAGCAATAAATGATCAAATGAAACGACATCCACAAATCCTAACTTGATGGTTTTTGTTTTTCAGAAGGAGGCAGCAGAGAGCAGACTCCCCTGGACCCAGCTGTGTCTCCATGAAGAGTGACCGCTCTATGGGTATACCTGCTAACTTTAAAGATGGACGCCCCTCCAGAGAGGACAGGTAGGAGTTTCAAACAAACGATGAAAACAGACCGGTTTGTTGTTATCAGACTCTACTGATACTGATGTTTACAGGTGTGTGTGTGTGTGTGTGTGTGTGTGTGTGTGTGTGTGTGTGTGTGTGTGTGTGTGTGTGTGTGTGTGTGTGTGTGTGTGTGTGTGTGTGTGTGTGTGTGTGTGTGTGTGTGTGTGTGTGTGTGTGTGTGTTCTCTGCAGACACCAGGAGAGGTCAAAGGTCACCAGTGCTCAGTCTGTACAGCAGCATCAAACAGAGCTGATCAAGGTGTGTAAATGTCCACCAAGTCATCTGACTTCAGCTCTACATGATCATTAGAAAGCATCTCTTGTGGAGCTCATCGTCTCCAGGCTTCCCTCTTCAGACCAGCGGGACGTGATTCCAGGACAGATGCTTCTGATGACCTCAGTGAGTTCAGAGTAAAGTTCTCCTTGATGTTTGGTCTGTTCCAGAGGGCTGAGGAGAACGCACACGCTTTCCTAGACAAGGAGATGAAGAAGCTCTGGAGGGATCTCTTCACAGATTACCCACAATGCTCAGAGAGTCAGAGGGAGGAGGAGGAGTTGGATGCTAAGAACGAGGAGCAGAGGAGGCGCGCCATACAGGGAGTGGTGGACATCACAAAGCTCTGCCTGATGGAGATGAACCAGGAGGAACTGGCCGACACACTGTGGGGCAGTAAGAGACTCTTATTTTGAAGACAGAGGAGACAATTATTTTGAAGCGCGGAAGACTCTTATCTTGAAAACAGAATGAATATGTATATTTAGAGTAGTATGAGACTCTTATTTGTTCTGTTTAGAAATACCATAATCTAATTTAGTGTTAAGTGATTTCTTCATTAATAATTCATCAATGTGGAGATATCTTTCTTCTTGGGCGTTCAATGGTTTGATCCAGATATGAACTGTTATTGTCGGTCGATCAGGTTAAATGGTTTGATCCAGATTAGGGATGGGCACGAGTAGTAAATTCCAAACTCGAGTGATCGAAGGAATTCCTCGAGGATCAATCGAGTACTCGTTAAATCAAATCTATTTTTAGAATGCAACGCATCTGCAGCAGGAATAGGCCTGATGATGAATGGCAATATTACCAACCAAACATGTAATGCTTATTCTCCATCAAAACAGTAAGAGTTATCAGAGTATTCATTATTTATTTTTGCAAACGTTCTAAACACATTTTCCTTACAAAAATAAATATGCGTCTCACAATTTAAATCACGTCGAACCAAGGCCTGTAACAGTTTAAAAAAAACGAAACAAGTAGCCTAACCATTGCAAATAATTTAAAGCTGCAAATAAAACGGCAGCAAATGGACTATGGAAATACTCAGCGTTGTGATCTTCTCTACACGCCCGGGATTACAGCTGCGTCTTGCGGCGGTGAAAATAGCCGACACACCTTCACTTTCACCGTTGCTGCGGGTCTGCTTTCCCGAACTCACCGTTGTGTTTCAGGAGCATATGTTGCCGCATAGTACTTTCTGGTAGCTCGATTTCGCTTGGCATATTTTACATTTCACCTTATGATCTCCTATTTCTTTAAAGTATTTCAATTCTTTGCTGCGCTTTGCTTTAACCGCCATCTCTTAACTTTTTTAATTCTGGCGTGCCTGCACACGGCACGGAACGCGCCTTGGAAATGGATGCATTTAATTTTCTTTGTGCCCACGTCATGCGTTAGTGGCGCTGACAGAAAATTGATACATTTGCTTCAGAAAACTTTGTTTGTGTGTGTATATGCAAACTCGAGTTTGCCTGTCCACCAAACAAGTTCATTTGTAACGAGGAGTACTCGAGTAATCGATTCCTCACGCCCATCCCTAATCCAGATATATAGGGTTATTGTGGTTCGATCAGGTTAATGTTTTGGTCCAGATATGTGGGGTTATTGTGGGATATGAAGTTAAATGGTTTGATCCAGATATGAAAGGTTATGCTGCGTCCATCAGGATAAAGAATGTTAAACAATAAATGGCAAATCAACAGCAGAATAACTATAAGTGGAATGAGTGGAAGAGATGCAGGACTATCTTGTTATATCAGCATATGAAGTTAATTTCCACTGATTCACTATCATTGTTATTATCATTAGACCAATGATTTTGCTGATTAAATAACAAACAAAAAAGGAAAAAATATGTATCCATTCCTTGTCCCGACCAGCTTCTCGAACCACAAGTAATGAAGTCAGTAAATATTAAGAAGATGATCATTTTACAGGAAATATTAACATGCTTCAAGTGATGTCACCATCCACTATCTGATGTCTTCTCTTCATTCCCATGTATCATTCCCATGTAGGATCTGCTACTGTTGAGTGCCAACATAATATCAAGTCTCATTTGAAGAAGAAGTTCAAGTGTGTGTCTGAGGGAATCGCTAAAGCAGGAAATCAAACGGGTCTGAATGACTTCTACACAGAGCTCTTTATCACAGAGAGAGGCAGTGGAGAGGTCAACAAAGAACATGAGGTCAGACTGATTGAAACAGCTTCCAGGAAACCAGCCATGGAAGAAACACCAATCAAATGTGAAGACATCTTTAAACCCTTACCTGGACGAGATCAACCAATAAGAACAATAATGACAACTGGAGTGGCCGGCATTGGTAAAACCATCGTAACGCAAAAGTTCACTCTGGACTGGGCTGAAGGCAAAGCCAACCACGACATACACTTCACATTTCTGTTAACTTTCAGAGAGCTGAATTTACTGAAAGAGAAAGAGTATAGCTTGGTGGAACTTCTTCATCACTTCTTTATTGAGACCAAAGAAGCAGGAATCTGTAGATATGAACGGTTCAAAGTTCTCTTCATCTTGGATGGTCTGGATGAGTGTCGATTTCCTCTGGACTTCCAGAGAAACCCGACCTGGACTGATGTCAAAGAGCCGTCCTCGGTGGACGTGCTGCTGACAAACCTCATCAGGGGCGACCTGCTACCCTCCGCTCGCATCTGGATAACTACACGCCCTGCGGCAGCCAATCGGATCCCTGCTGAGTGTGTTGACATGGTGACAGAGGTGAGGGGGTTCACTGACCCACAGAAGGAGGAGTACTTCAGGAAGAGATTCAGAGAGGAGACGCTGGCCAACACAATCATCTCCCACGTCAAGAAATCACGAAGCCTCCACATCATGTGTCGCATCCCAGTCTTCTGTTGGATCACTGCTACAGTTCTGGAGGACATCTTAAATAAATCCCAGATAGAAGAGATGCCCAAGACCGTGACTCAGATGTACAGCCACTTCCTGAGGGTTCAGTCCATACAGGGGGACAGGAAGTACCATGGGAGATCTGAAACAGATCCACACTGGAGTTCAGAGAGCAGAGAGATCATCGTTTCTTTGGGAAAACTGGCTTTTAACCAGCTGGAGAAAGGCAACCTGATCTTCTACGAGGCAGATCTGGCAGACTGTGGCATCGACATCAAAGCAGCCTCAGTGTACTCAGGCGTGTTCACCCAGATCTTTAAAGAGGAGTGCGGGATGTACCAGGACAAGGTGTTCTGCTTTGTCCATCTGAGCCTCCAGGAGTTTCTGGCTGCCCTTTATGTCTTTTTGACCTTCATCAACGATGGTGTCAATCTGCTCTCAGAAGAACCACCCACCTCTGGGGAAGATAAACTCCTCCTCCTCTACCAGAGTGCTGTGGACAAGGCCTTACAGAGTGAGAACGGACAACTGGACTTGTTCCTCCGCTTCCTCATGGGCCTCTCTCTGGAGACCAATCAGATTGTCCTACGAGGTCTGCTGGGACGGACACGAACTAGATCACTGACCAATACAAAAACAGTGTCTTACATCAAGGAGAAGATAGATGGAGATCTCTCTCCAGAGAGAAGCATCAACCTGTTCCACTGTCTGAATGAGCTGAACGACCGTTCTCTAGTGAAGGAGATCGAACAGTATCTGACATCAGGAAGTCTCTCCGGAAAATCTCTCTCTCTTGCTCAACTGTCAGCTCTGGTCTTCATCCTACTGACATCAGAAGAGGAGCTGGACGTGTTTGACCTGAAGAAATACTCTGCTTCAGAGGAGGGTCTTCTGAGGCTGCTGCCAGTGGTCAAAGCCTCTAAAACATCTCTGTAGGTTCACTAATAACATGTATTACAATACACACTACACAATATAAATATAACTGGAATATAAGGTTAAAATAATATGCAAAAATCCCTGTATGTTTATAACAACATGTATTACTGTTCTACTCATAACATAATTAACATACTAGTTATATTATACATAACATCTCTTTTGTCCTATGGACGTATAATGTATTGCAGTACACGTAAGAGAATATTCAGAACAATAGAATATAAGTATCCGTTCAAAAAACATTTTCAATCCCAAATAAATAACTATTTAACATTTAACATTGAATATATAATGAAAATGTATACATCTAATTATTTAGTAATTTTTGGTAAACTAATAATATTCTTCATTATGGAATAACTTAAAGATTTCTGTTGTTTTGATCGCAGTTCCTAACATGTTGTGTTCATTGTGTGTAAAGGCTCAATGGCTGTCATCTGTCAGAGAGATGCTGTGAAGCTCTGGCCTCAGTTCTCAGCTCCAACTCCTGTTGTCTGAGAGAGCTGGATCTGAGTACCAATGATCTGCAGGATTCAGGAGTGAAGCTGCTCTCTGCTGGACTGGGGAGTCCACACTGTACACTGGAAACTCTCAGGTCAGTTTCACTCAATGTGCAAAACAGTTACAAATAAATGTTAAAAGTCAGAGTTATATAACTAATCTTATCTCAGTACCTGTGATGACCACATTCAAGACTTTCATATCATATAAAGGCTACCCCTTGTTGTTCAGGTGGATATTGAAATCCATCCATATGCTTGCAAATCTTTAATTATAAATATAAACCCAAAACATAACGATAGTGTCCCCTGTATACAGGATGTTGATGGTAGAGAGCAGGGTGAAATATAGGGGGTCCTGGGAGGGTCAGAGACCCCTAGTTGGATGCCTAAGACCTCCTGAAAGCCACAACAGCAACATTTTCATAAAAATGATTTGAAACCTGCAATAGTCAAACAAAATATATTTTTAAAAGCTTAATACGTCCAGTATTCATTATTAAACGCACAAAACATATATTCACACATATGAATAGGTTTCAGAAAGATATTTTTAATATTATGTAACCCGGGTGAAGAGACTAACTTAAAAAGCTCTTTATGTATACAATAAGTTATTGTTGATATGTAGGATACATCAATAATTATCTTTTCATTATTAATATAAGTCAACTCACTATTCTTTTTTTTTTTTACCTTGCTCAGTACATTTGGTTATATTGATGATATTTGGGTTCAGCCAATAGGATTGGTTGATATCGAGACTTCGGGGTCATCTGGGGAAGGGTGAGAGGTCACGAGTGAGCGGGAAAAAGGAGAGAGAGGGAAGAGACAAAGGAGGAGAGTACTTTAGTCTCTCTAGAGATCGCCCAGCTAAATGATGTTTAGATATTTACTTCTTAGTTGTTTGACAGCTAAAGGAGTACGGGAGAGAGTTTATGTGGGGCCGGTTTTATTGGTGTTTCTGTTTGTGTCTGGGATGTTGTGGATGGAAACCTCAGTCTTCTCCACTCCCTATAATGGTACCGGGACTTTTTATGATGGTATAATGTGTATGTTGTGTAACATTATTATTATGATTGTCATGTAGTCAGACAGTAAAGTGCGGTTTAGAGTCGTTTCATAAAGTTTAATAACAACCTATTAATAAAATTGTATGCTTAAGTGAAGTATAATGATAATTGTTGTTTGATAATTTAACATCTGTGTGAAATCTTTCTTAATATTTTAAGATCCAGGTTATTCATAGTATTTATTATTTCATGTATTTAAAAAAACTGTTTAAAATTCTCCTATAATTTAACTACAGTTCCTAACAGGTTGTGTTTATTTTGTGTGAAGGCTCAATGGCTGTCATCTGTCAGAGGAATGCTGTGAAGCTCTGGCCTCAGTTCTCAGCTCCAACTCCTCTAGTCTGAAAAAGCTGGACCTGAGTACCAATGATCTGCAGGATTCAGGAGTGAAGCTGCTCTCTGCTGGACTGGGGAGTCCACACTGTACACTGGAAACTCTCAGGTCAGTTATCACCCTCTTCTTCAAACTGGTTATTCTAGCTTTCAGTAAGTGCTGCTCCTGCCTGATGCATTTCTGTTGATCTTTCCCGGCTGACAAAACACTCCCTGGCTCTACACAATGTTAGAACATGTGAAGAAACGGTCTTAGCGTACCAAACACAGCAGACTTCTCCTGACTCTAACCAAACAATATCTCATTGAGTTGTAGCTATTGAGAAAGGAGCATTTGTTTAAGATCCTGTCACATCCAAGTGAAGGCAGTTCTGCTGTCTGTGATGTCATCTCCCCACTTCCTCTTCCTGTTCTCAGACGCTCAGGGTGACACAGCTTTGTCTCCATGAAGTATCGATAAAGCTTTTACTTGTCTTCAATGTTGAATGAATACACTTTATAAATGTGGTTACTTTAGTAGAAACTGCTCTCAACCAGATACAATAAAGTGTGTGTGTGTGTGTGTGTGTGTGTGTGTGTGTGTGTGTGTGTGTGTGTGTGTGTGTGTGTGTGTGTGTGTGTGTGTGTGTGTGTGTGTGTGTGTGTGTGTGTGTGTGTGTGTGTAGCTTGTCTGGCTGCGTGGTCACACAGGAAGGCTGTGCTTCTCTGGCCTCAGCTCTGAGCTCCAACCCCTCCCATCTGAGAGTGCTGGACTTGAGCTACAATCACCCAGGAGACTCTGGAGCTGCGCAGCTCTCTGCTGGACTGGAGGATCCACGCTGGAGACTGGACACTCTCAGGTATGGAGAGGACAGCTCACCACTGAGGGACAAAGTCTCCTTCAAGGATTCAAGCCGCTGCTAGATGAAGTGGTTTGAAGAGGCAGCTGTCACTCATGTTGTGTAGAACGTGATGAGACGGCAGATGATGAAGGTGAATGTTTCAACATGCTGCTCTCACTTTGTTTCCCCCCCAGTGTGGAGCACGGTGGAGTGTGGAGGCTGAAACCAGCTCTAAAGAAGTGTAAGTGTCTGTTTGATCCATCACCTCACACACTCACTATTGAGATGGAAAGTCCATCCACACAGCAGGAAGTGAGATCACATCCTACTGGGAATGAAGATGATGGCTGACATCATGTATCTTACGTATATTAATACTGTCCACCATCACAGTTAAACCTGCTTGTATAAAACCCAGCAGGTATTACATTGTTACATTGAGGGGGGGCGACCGGGCAGAGGGGGGGCTGAGGGGGAGGGGGAGGGGGGTGACGGGGCTGAGGGGGGGCTGAGGGGGAGGGGGAGGGGGGTGACGGGGCTGAGGGGGGCGGAGGGGGAGGGTGTGGGGGGATGAAGGGGCTGAGGGGGGCGGTGAGGGGGAGGGGGAGGGGGGGTGACGGGGCTGAGGGGGGCGGTGAGGGGGAGGGGGAGGGGGGGTGACGGGGCTGAGGGGGGGGGAGGGGGAGGGGGGGTGACGGGGCTGAGGGGGGCGGTGAGGGGGAGGGGGGGTGACGGTGCTGAGGGGGGGGAGGGGGAGGGTGTGGGGGTGACGGGGCTGAGGGGGTGGTGAGGGTGAGGGGGAGAGGCTGATGGGGAGGGGGAGGGGGGGTGACGGGGCTGAGGGGGGCGGTGAGGGGGAGGGGGAGGAGGGATGAAGGGGCTGAGGGGGAGGGGGGGGGTGACGAGGGGGAGGGGGAGGGGGAGAGGCTGATGGGGAGGGGGGCTGAAGAAGAAGAGAGAGTAATCACAAAAAGAGTCTGAAAGAGAATAAAAAGAAGAAGAGCGCAGGAGAACAGTACTAGTGATGATGATGATGAGGATGAAGAGCGGTTCAGCAGCTCATCATGTCTGGTTCTCCCTCAGATGCCTGTGACCTCACACTGGACCCCAACACGGCCCACAGAGGACTCTCTCTGTCTGAGGACAACAGGAAGGTGACGTGGGTTGGAGAGGACCAGTCGTATCCGGATCACCCAGACAGATTTGACTCCTGGCCCCAGGTGTTGGGTAGAGAGGCTCTGACTGGCCGCTGTTACTGGGAGGTAGAGTGGGAAGGAGGGGTTAGTATAGGAGTGACATACAGAGGAATCACAAGGAGAGGAGGGGGTGATGACAGCAGGCTTGGACTGAACAACAAGTCCTGGGGTCTTCATTGTTCTGATGGTCGTTACTCTGCCTGGTACAACGGTAGACAGACAGTCCTCCCTCTCCGCCCCGCTGGCTCCACCAGAGTAGGAGTGTATCTGGACCGGCCTGCTGGCTCTCTGTCCTTCTACAGAGTGTCCCCAGGTGGAGGAGGGTCCTCAGACACACTGACACACCTCCTCACCTTCTGGTCCTCCTTCACCCAGGAGGACCTCCTCCCGGGGGTGGTGGTCTGGGGGGGGGGGCCGGGGAGCAGCGTCTCTGTGTCGGTTATAGACACACACAGGACCTCCTCCCGGGGGTCCGGGTACTGGGACTGGAGGGACTGGAACTGGGGGTCCTGTGTCGGTTGTAGAAAAAAAAAAGGGACCTCCTGACTGATACACACACTGTCCTGTGTGTCTATAACTTACCTGTACGACCTTACGGCTCAGCGTCCTCCTCCCGGGGCTCTGGGGGGGGGGGGGCTAATAAGACATCAAATGTATTATTGAAACCAGTGTGAATATTAGTAACCATGGTTACCAGGCAATCGAATAACGCACGCACGCACACACACACACACACACACACACACTCAGCTGTGTGTGTGTGTGTGTGTGTGTGTGTGTGTGTGTGTGTGTGTGTGTGTTAGTCAGTGTGTGTGTGTGTGTGTGTTAGTCAGTGTGTGTGTGTGTGTGTGTGTGTGTGTGTGTGTGTGTGTGTGTGCGTGCGTGCGTGCGTTATTCGATTGCCTGGTAACCATGGTTACTAATATTCACACTGGTTTCAATAATACATTTGATGGTATTTCCCATCGTTGCTGAGCAAGAGTTTCGTTCTAAAGTTCAGTGATTGAAACCAATAAAAGCCCGGGCTATGGAAGTGTTCCGGTACCACTGTCATGCACCTACCCGATGTCAAGTGGACCGGGTGGAATTCACTGCGGGTCTCTCTTCTTATATCCATCTCACCAAAGATATTGTATTACTGTCCTTCTCAACACTCTCTGATCTCACTAAAAGGCTGGCAGCACAACACAGCAATAACGACGAGTTGCGCTGTGCGTAGAGACGAAAGAATACCGACGTTGAATTTGCAACATTTGGCCAAAAATTATTCTAAATCTGCCCATATATGGACACGCCAGAATTGTTGCATCTGTGGCTGCTGGTAATTTAATCACAAAGAAGTATACTCAACGGGGCTATTTTCATCATTATTATTATTTTAATTTTTTTAGACGGCACAGCGATCCGGGGCTATTCCCAAAAGATCCGGGGCTATAGCCTCGAATGCTCGAATGCTATAGCCTCGAATGGGTTCTTCAATCTGATTGGTAGTCACACTGGAGATTAGTTTTCCCCCCTTTTCGGGGATAATGTTCCCCGTTTTGATCTCGGACGTTTGGTTCACTTTTTTATCCACACCTTGTGTCCTCAGCGTCTCTGTGAAAATTATAGTCTCTCTCGCTCTTGCTCTCGCTCTGAGTCTGATGACACACGTGAACACAAACATGCATATGTGAACACACACATGCGTATATTACCACGCACAAACATGCAAGCGCACACACGCATATATGAATTAACATAAAGACACACACATATAAACATACTATACTATATAGGAACCCAAACACGCAGGCACACAAACACGTGTATGTGAACACAAACAAACACGTATATATGAACACACACACGCGCATACATATTATAAACACTCAAATACACGCAGACACACTCATGCAAACGCGCGCACACATGCACACGCCGCACGCGCATCTATGAACACACACTCAAGTTATGAACACACACACTTACTCACATATGAACACAGACACGCACAGACTACACACACATGTATATATAAACACACACACACACACTGTGTTTTGATGATTTATATTAATGTACTCAACTATAATCCAAATGCTACATTTTCTGGGGCTTCTTAAAGTTGATCTTGATTAACCATGAAAGGAATAGATTTTTTAAATCTTTACAAAGACTATATTTCTCATGTTTCTGATTGATTGGTGGTAAATTGTAACATTTTTATGCTACAATATTGTGTCTATTTTCAGACGTTAACAGTTTCATACTGCGGGGCTCTGATATCAGTTTATATTTTGATAAGCCTCACATGATGTAAAGCAGATTTTATATTATATTCGTAATGCAAGCGGTCGAAAAGCTATACATCATGTTGTGATCACTTAAACTGAGTATTGATTCCTTGTGTTCTGTGGGGAAAAACACAGCGGCAGAACACACCTGTTTATGATTAGTAATGTCTGTCTGCTGCTTCTATTGTTTGAGTCCTTGCGTTTATTGTGTTCATGTAAGGGACTGTTCTTCTATTGTTTGAGTCCTTGTGTTTATTGTGTTCATGTAAGGGACTGTTCTTCTATTGTTTGAGTCCTTGTGTTTATTGTGTTCATGTAAGGGACTGTTCTTCTGTTGTCCTGGTTAATAAAGCATAACGGTGATAAACAACTCAGTGGATCCACTGAATGTTCTCTTGTGTTCAGCAGAGGATCAGTTTACAATTTAAGGTCGGGGGTTCACTGAATAAAAAGCACAACAGAGGCTTCGTCTACACAACATAACCAGGACACCAGCAAGTGCATTTCCACCTCAGACTCATACGCCCGATGAGGGACGGAGTATGGAGAGAGTTCTAGAAGCGGGCCGACAGGAAACAGCCCAGTTACTGGCGTCTCTCCAGAGACGAGCCTTGCAGGCTGGTTGATGCACCACCTCCCCGTCTAACAGGACCCTGAGCCTCCATGTTGAAACAGACAGAGGTGTGTGTTTGAGGCGCTGAGCTGCAGAGGAGGAACCTCTCCTTCTCTGGGTGCGTGGGAGGGGGCAGTAGGATGGAGGCGTCTGATAAATGAGTCGATAGTAAGATATGAGGCCGTTTATCAGAGCCATGCTTCAGTCCTGTTATTGCGTGGGGAGCCACTAGGGGGCGGTGACCTCTACCTCGGTGGGGTTCACCTTCTGACCAACAGGACCAGGGGGAAGGAGTCTATGTGTGTGAAGGGGCAACCTATTTGCACCTCTTGCAGGACGTTTCTGTCCTCGTGTTTTCCGTAAGGCAATAAGCGCCAAAAAGGTAATCCACGAAGGAAACGAGGCAGATGTAAAAGGAAGAAAGCAGCGATTTATCCTCAGAACAGAGTGAACAAACATTGAACCAATAATAAACGTTTCCAAGTAAAATACTGGGTCACCACATAGTAATTGACAGGAAGAAATCACTTGTTTGTATTTAAATGACGGTTATCTACGGTCAGAAAGCCGTTGCTCTCGTCATGCTCTGAGAACTCAATTAACTCAGTCAACTCAACAACTCAATCAATTTGTGGTCGAAGGACAAATTAAGACGCATTAAAACTTAATCTATTGGATAGACACAAATCAGATGGAGCAAAATATCCGTTGTGCTTAATTATTGTGAATTAAAGCAAAATAGAAATTAACAAATTGTAAATAATAGTAATAGTGTGTGTTTGTGTGGTGGAGGTGTTTGGAATGGTTGAAGAGCCTTTTGTGCTCAACCCACACACACACACACACACACACACACACACACACACACACACACACACACACACACCAACCAGCGAGCAGAAGACCCAACACAACTAAATGAAGAGCAGACTGTACAGCTATAATGAAAGGTTCCTTCAAGGTGGGTTTGTTAAAGCGTGTTCATCCCTTCACCACCGAGTGTTGGAGAATCCGTTGTGACATCAGCTCCATGGACTAGAACGGCCTTTTAAGAAGGGGACCGGGATTCAGAAGGAGGAACTCCAGGGGGAGATGAGAGGACTCCTCGTCTCAACGACCAGAACACGACTTCAGTCTGTCACCAGAGAACCACGGAGCACACCCCAACGTTCCCCTCCAGGCATGGAGACGCCTCAGCCACAGCCCCTCCACCCCCTCAGCTGGAGGGGCACAGCTCCAGGTCATAAAGGGTCTTCGTCGGGGCCAGTCCAAGGTGGTTCTGATCTGAGGGAGCCATCTCCCAGGTCCAGCTGGCCCCGCCCATCACTGTTCAGCCTGAGAGAGGCTTCCATCTCGGGGGTTGGAGTGAACACTGTCCACAGAGAGCTTCACCTGGTCCAGCAGAGTCCTGGTCAGCCTGTTGCTGATGGAGGGTCCTGCTCCTCAAGAGCCTCCACCCTCCACTGGGGGGTCTCCTGAACCCATGACCTCGTCCTCACCTCCTCCCCAGAGTCCTCAGGCTAAAGCGGCGCGCTCTGTGAAGGCTTCTCCTTCAGGAGACCACTGGACTACAAAGACACGACCTCAGAGACGTTGAATCACCCGGGGACCCCTTCTGGAGACCCCCTGCATAACCCCTCCCCAGTGTGGGGCGCCACTGAAGAACGGTGTTCATCATTGACCTCTCTGGAGGCCCTGAAGGTTGTGCTCTATTCTGGGTGTCCTGGAGGAGAGCTGGGCGTGGCTGATGGGGTGGTATGGGCATGAGGACGAGTGTGTATGTGTGTGTGTGTGTGTGTGTGTGTGTGTGTGTGTGTGTGTTCCACCTGTCATGGGTTAAACAGCTACAATAATAATAATAATAAGAGTCCTATCGGTTGATGGTCTATACTAATATATAAACCTGTCATTTGTCCAGGCATGCAGCAGCTGGATGGAGAGGCTGGGTTCTGAGGCTTGCAGCCCCAGGATGGAGCAGAGACCGAGGCTGGAGACCAGAGGCCTGCAGCACCGGACATCACCTCCTAGACTCAAACGCTAGAAACCCCCAGGTTCTTTTTAGGTCTTCTTAACGCTACTTTATTTGTAACCTCTACTTTAAGTTCTACCTT
>NC_082385.1:32820263-32862763 GCF_031168955.1 Gadus macrocephalus
AGTCAAATGGAATGTATCACAATAATAGTAAGAGACGTATTTCACATTAAGAGCCTTTGGGGTCCCCCTCTTGTAGTCTTAAGTAAACCTGTCCACATCCAGTCAAAAGGACTATTTTCACAATAATAGTCAACAGCTGCATTTCCCAATTAGAATCTGATGGGGTCCAGTTTTACTGTTGTCTAAACACAGCCATCCTACTCTCAGCCAGACGGCCCCGTACCACGACCAGACAACAGGATGTGCACACAGCAGCCATCTCACCCAGCATTAATAACAAACTAAAATAACAGGGAAGCAGGACAAGGTTTGTCTCCTGGCTGAAGTATTCTGGGATGGATTCCCAACGTCCGCAGTCTGAACCTGTGTGATTGAATGACTGGGGAATGATTAACGGGGCCTTGCAGAGCTCGGGCAGGAGAAATGTTTCGTTCTTCACTGTGTGATTGTGGTGTGTGTGTGCGTGTTGGTGTGTACGCACGTGTGTGTGTGTGTGTGTGTGTGTTTGTGCGTGTGCGTTAGTCTGTCTATGTATGTGTGTGTGTGTGTGTGTGACTGTTTTTTTTGGGGGGGGGGGGGGTGGGGGGGGGGCTATGATGGCTCACCAGGGGGGAACAGTAGCCGTGCCCGCACATTGACTGACGTGCTCCCCTCCCCTCTCCCCCCTCCCCCCTCCACCCCCCCTTCCCCCCCCTCATCAATCACCCTTCGCTCCATCCTGCTCCGACCACAAAGTAGTCCAAGCCCTTTTCTTGCGATGGTCCTGGCCAAAAGTCCTGCTAGCAAAGTAAACAAACAAAGATGTTAATATCATCCAATACCGCGTTTTTCAAATGTAGAGGAGGTTAGGAGGATTGAAGGATCTCGGGGGGAACTTGTGTTGAAGTGTAAAACATCTTCAGACCTTAAGACCATCTTAATAACGTGAAATGAAATCGGAAAGCTACAAGTTTGGTGAATCTCTCCCCGCCCGTTTGATACACCTGCATTATTCATATTCATTCAAATTAATTTTTTTCTTTGTTTCGATTCTGTTTCGTTGTTCTGTTGCTCCTGTTCCATGTGTGTCCTCAGCCAGCACCTCCAGGCCTCCCAGTATCCCTCCTGGGGTCCTCCGTAGATTCGAGAGGGTTGGGATCCAACCCAACTGAGCATGAGAGAACGTCGGTGCGGCTATTATGTTCTCTAAAAAGTTGAACATTTGGAAGCGTGGACCTCCTGTGTTATTCAGAGTGTCGCGATCCAATCCCTGGAAGGGTGGACCTCCCGCGTACCTTCTCTACGTTTGCACCGAGGGTCGAGAGCTAAAGCCTGCTTAATCCTTAGCGACTGCACAAACTAATGCACTTCAATGCAACTTTCACAGAAACCTTTTGTTCAAATCGGAAGAGGCAAACGCAAGCTCAAAACGGCGTCGCAGAGAAATGTCGAAGGCACAAAAAATACACGCCTTAAAAATATTTCCACTTCATGTGGAAGATCAGCTTCGGTTTGGCCCTAGCGAAGCCGTCTGAGACCCTAAGACCTAAGGCCTGTGCCATGCCGGTGTAGCATTTGACCCAGTGGTAGAGGCTAAGTCGACACATCTAGCCACATTACACATCTAGTGTACACACAGTACACTAGATGCGTCCACGCAGTACACTAGATGCGTCCACGCAGTACACTAGATGCGTCCACACAGTACACTAGATGCGTCCACGCAGTACACTAGATGCGTCCACGCAGTACACTAGATGCGTCCACGCAGTACACTAGATGCGTCCACGCAGTACACTAGATGCGTCCACGCAGTACACTAGATGCGTCCACGCAGTACACTAGATGCGTCCACGCAGTACACTAGATGCGTCCACACAGTACACTAGATGCGTCCACGCAGTACACTAGATGCGTCCACGCAGTACACTAGATGCGCCCACACAGTACACTAGATGCGTCCACACAGTACACTAGATGCGTCCACGCAGTACACTAGATGCGTCCACGCAGTACACTAGATGCGTCCACGCAGTACACTAGATGCGTCCACGCAGTACACTAGATGCGTCCACGCAGTACACTAGATGCGTCCACGCAGTACACTAGATGCGTCCACGCAGTACACTAGATGCGTCCACGCAGTACACTAGATGCGTCCACGCAGTACACTAGATGCGTCCACGCAGTACACTAGATGCGTCCACGCAGTACACTAGATGCGCCCACGCAGTACACTAGATGCGTCCACGCAGTACACTAGATGCGTCCACGCAGTACACTAGATGCGTCCACGCAGTACACTAGATGCGTCCACGCAGTACACTAGATGCGTCCACGCAGTACACTAGATGCGTCCACGCAGTACACTAGATGCGTCCACGCAGTACACTAGATGCGTCCACGCAGTACACTAGATGCGTCCACGCAGTACACTAGATGCGTCCACGCAGTACACTAGATGCGTCCACGCAGTACACTAGATGCGTCCACGCAGTACACTAGATGCGTCCACGCAGTACACTAGATGCGCCCACGCAGTACACTAGATGCGTCCACGCAGTACACTAGATGCGTCCACGCAGTACACTAGATGGGTCCACGCAGTACACTAGATGGGTCCACGCAGTACACTAGATGCGTCCACGCAGTACACTAGATGCGTCCACGCAGTACACTAGATGCGTCCACGCAGTACACTAGATGCGTCCACGCAGTACACTAGATGCGTCCACACAGTACACTAGATGCGTCCACACAGTACACTAGATGCGTCCACGCAGTACACTAGATGCGTCCACGCAGTACACTAGATGCGTCCACGCAGTACACTAGATGCGTCCACGCAGTACACTAGATGCATCCACACAGTACACTAGATGCGTCCACGCAGTACACTAGATGCGCCCACGCAGTACACTAGATGCGTCCACGCAGTACACTAGATGTGTCCACGCAGTACACTAGATGGGTCCACGCAGTACACTAGATGGGTCCACACAGTACACTAGATGCGTCCACGCAGTACACTAGATGCGTCCACGCAGTACACTAGATGCGTCCACGCAGTACACTAGATGCGTCCACGCAGTACACTAGATGCCGATGCCCAGGATGGAGCTCCGGTCCTCCGCCCGAACAAAGCATCTGAGAGGCCCCCCGCTCGATCGGCCCCTGCACCCACAACGCACACCACAACAAGCCTGCCCATGCACACCACAACACACACAGCAAAGCGACAAACACGCGACACCACACGCACGCAACGCATCAAACCCATAACAAATACACACATCATATAAGACAGTACAACACCGCTCAACGCAACACGCAGACCACAACGGCATACGAAAACAACACAACACGCAAAAGACATGCGCAACATTACAACGCAACACATCGTGTTACCGTCTTACCAACACAACAGTGGCTGGTTAACAATCAGGGGAGGAGGGGGAGAGGAGGGGAGGGGGAGAGGGGAGGAGGAGAGGAGGAGAGGAGAGGAGATGAGAAGAGCAGGTGGGGAAGGAGGACAGGGGAGAGTGAATGAGGAGAGGAGAAGAATGCAGTGAATAGGAGAGGAAGGGAGAGAGTACAACAGACAGGCAGCTAAACGAGTGAAGGGAGGGTGAATTATTTTTTACAAACGCATACATATCAGGCAGCGGAGACAAGGCCCGAGAGAATAACGTCTGAGAAAAGTGAAGGAGGAGAAAGGAACAGAGAGCAGGGGACCAGAGAGCAGAGAGGGGAGGTTAGGGTAACTCAGAGCGATTAAAACAAAAAATGCATGTGCAGCATGAGACAGGCAACCTGCACTCTGAGATACATAAAGAGAGGGCTAGGGTCAGGAGCTGTTAGATATTGATTTCCACCATGCTGATTCTACTTAACTCCTCACCCCTCTGTTTCAAAGCAAACGCAGGCGGGCCAAGCCTCAACCACAAAGGCTGTTTGATAACTGCTGTTGCAACATCTTTTGTAGAAGAGGGGATGTAGCTCACCATGACAGCTGCTGTTAAAACATCTCTTTCTAGAAGAGCTGCTGTTAAAACATCTCTTTCTGGAAGAAGAGCTTATGTTTAAACGTCTCTTTCTAGAAAAGGAGGAAGGTAGCTCAACATGTTTTAGCTACTGCTAAAACATCTTTTTCTATAAGAGCTGCTGTAAAAACAACTCTTTCTAGAAGAGGGAATGCTAGCTCAAGCTCACCATGATCGCTGCTGTTCAAACATCTGTTAAAACATCAGCCAGGACATGATGGACGCTTGCCATGGCCAATAATTAGGTTCAGATCCTACGATGGCTGGGTCGGATGCTTCCTCCCTCATCCTACAATAGACTAGCCATTGAAGATGATATGATGACAAACCATTATTATCATAGCAAAAATATTTACATTAATGCGTTCCTTTGAGTTACAATGAAACGTTAGCTACGATTATTTGTGACGGATTAATCGTTAATGATGCTGGCTAGGAAACCTTTCCTATGCTTTTTGTTCATAGTTAGTTGTGATTTATTTTCTTAGTTTCTTTCCAGTCCCCAGAAAAATGTGAGTTATGGATAATGAAAAGAATGGCCAAAGTGAAACGAAACATTGAAACAGTTTGGGTCTTTTACTTGTAAGACACAACTCCTGCTAAACCAAACCAGCTAATCATTGTTGTCTTTTTAAACCCATGTTCACCTAGATCAGGTACATAGTACAAAACGCAGTGAGCTGAGCACAAACGGCACCATTTGGCAGGACATGGTGTCTTTTCGGTTTGAGCTTTAACTATCAGCCAACGAGTTAACGTTACGTGAAGTTACGTCACACAAAGTAACGTCACACGAAGTGAAGTTAGACAAAGTAACTGTCACTACATTTTTTGGCAGCGTTCCTGAATCCTCTGACGCCATCCCTCCAAGTCAGAAGTCGGGAAATCCCCCAGCTTTCTTGTGGCATTTCTCGGAGGCACGCCCCCCTTTTGTCTTCATCTCTCGGAATTCTGAGAGTAGACCGAGAGCAGTGATGACGCTCTCAACAAAAATGGCTGCGCACGTGAAGAGATTTATTTTCTTTGTATTTGTACCACGTTGGTCATTTTAATGTCGATTTTAAATGCTCTTTCACACTTGATTATGTTGCCACTTTATTCCAGTCACCAGTTTATGCATTGCACGGTCTTGCTGTGCGTGCAATTCAATGTAAAGTTGTGATGTTTGGTTTTGGGCTTGTTTGCTAAAGAGGCTAATGTAGCTAACAATTAACAACGACTAGACAATTTCATGACAGAATCACAAAGACGACGGAAGGCTGGCGTCCGAGGATTCAGGAACACACCATCAGCTGAAACTTACTGATGAAACATTATTGTGAGATTTTAGTTTTTTTGTAAGTATGTTTGATGCACTCTTTGATGCAAGTATTTATTTTTACTTGTATACTTTTTGTCAAATAAAATAATACTATAGGCAAACTAATAAAGCAATAATAATAATTAATTTAATATGCGTAAGGAAACTCAACTCTGTGACGGCTGCTTACCACTTCCGGGGTATTTGACCCAGCGCTGATCTGCCAAGATGGCGGCGTCCTGTGCGCGCACCGTGGGATCTCTCCTCGGGAAATGTGGGACTTGCGCCTCTAATATCAACACGATCACGTCCCGATTGAGCCGACAGGTAAACCCAGACTTTGCAGTCAGTTCGAACCAGTGTTACAGTGTAATGACAGCCTGTAAGACAGTGTTACGACGCGTAGAAGCTCGTCGGAGTGTGTGTTGATGCCCTTGAGCCGAGCACCGTCTCCCCCCAACCGAGGGGCTGTTATGTGTTCTAGGTTTTAATTCAACATTGATCCACTGCACTGCATCAACAGTGTATGGCTGGCATGCTATGTTGCAGTGCTTTGCCTTGAATCGTGCGAAAAGCCTCTTATCGTTGATGATATGATGTTATTACACTCGGCGTGACAGTCAGGCACGGTATGTTTAACCACCATCAACCGTCCGCTGTTTTTTGTAGGACTTGCTAATGCACATTAGCGCACTGATAATAGTAAGTTAAGCAAAACGAACGGGACAGTCGTGAATTCTTCATGGAAAATGCCCAATTGGCATTGTGTATGTACAAGTTATTCATCATTGAGGTTGGCAATAGATCAATTATTACGCATTGGTTCTATCCAGTAAAGACATTGTTCTCCACAGATATGCTCCAGCTCGGCTCTGCACCGGAAGAACCTGGCTGCGGCCGGACCGGAGAAGTTCACGGTGGAGTTCATTCAGAAGCAGGTGGAGGAGTTCAACATCGGCAAACGGCACCTGGCCAACATGATGGGGGAGGACACCGAGAACTTCACACAAGAGGACATAGATGTAAGTGTGTGTGTGTGTGTGTGTGTGTGTGTGTGTGTGTGTGTGTGTGTGTGTGTGTGTGTGTGTGTGTGACTGTGTGTGTATAAACATGAACACATGCAAGTCTATAGTTTGCCAACAAATAATAAGGGATGTTATGATGCTGTATGGAGTATAGAGAAACCAAACCTGCTTTGTAAACAGCTCGGCAAGATACGCCCTGACCGTTGTCTGCTCCTGAAGTCTCTTTGGATCAAAGCGTCTGATAAATGATTAAATGGTATATAGCTTAAGGATTTAGTCAGAATGTATAATCTGCCAACCCAAATTTTCGGCTTTTCCTTTGGTCTGCTGCTGATCTCTATTATGGCTGGAAGAGTGGAAGTTACTCTTGGTTGGAGCGTTTATCAGACGTGTGTGTGTGTGGGTGTGGGTGTGTGTGTGTGCGGGCGTGTGTGTGTGTGGGCGGGCTCAGGCCGGTCCGAGCTAACACGCTGCCTCCGGGAAGATAACCGTCGCGTTGTCGTCCAAACGGACACAGACGCGCCTCGAATGACCCTCGCACGCATCGAATTCACGCCACAGTTTGTTGGCGCCGCCGTAGCTGGGGCGGTCTGCGTTTGTTTTCCCAGCATCCCCCGGGTGCGTTCCCCAGAGCTCCCCCGGCCTAATGAAGAGAGCTGTCCGGGCCCGGACTGTGAAAGCTAATGTGGCGGCGAGCATCCCGTTCCACAGATGCATGGAAATGCGGGCTGACTGCGGTGGGACGTAGCGTAGCCCCCTCACGATCGTCACGCCCCCCCCATCCCCGTCCCAGCTGTGGCCGTCGAGAACAACACGAGCCAACCGAAGAGGCTGGCTGAACGCCAAATGTTTACATTGTGTCGTCATCATCAGCATCATCAATCTATGATTAAGGGACCCGTTTTATACCAAGTGTCGGGAGCAGGCAGGGTTCAGGGCGTCTTACTCTACGACGCAAACGGGCTTCAGACACCGGGATTTAGAACCCCCCCCTCAGTGGTCGGGCTGTGGTCACTAGTTATAAAGTAGCAGGTTGTTTATTGACTCAGTTGTATCGGTGGCTTGGAGGGTAAAGATGCAAGTACTAGGATTGTAAGTGTCTCCCTGCCGTCTCTGTCTTTCCTTTTTATGTCATTCTTCTCTCTTTGTCATTGTCCCTCCTTCATCTCTCACTCTCTCTGTCTCTCTCTCTCCCATCCCACCTGCTTTCCTTCCTTCTCTTCGCTCCGTCCCTCTTGTCTCTCTCTCTCTCTGTCTCTCCTGTATCTCTTTGTACTTGTCTCGGCATCCTTATTTCTCTCCACCTGTCTTCCTGTTCACATCCTGACGCGTCCGCACATTGTCACGGCGACACGGCACCCCTCCTTCTGTCGCCGTGACAACCTTAAAGGCAACAGCCCGCGGCTGTCGCTCGGTGTGCGTGCGTGCGTGTGTGTGTGTGTGTGTGTGTGTGTGTGTGTGTGTGTGTGTGTGTGTGTGTGTGTGTGTGTGTGTGTGTGTGTGTGTGTGTGTGTGTGTGTGTGTGTGTGTGTGTGTGTGTGTGTGTGTGTGTGTGTGTGCGCACACCATCTGTAGTGCCGCTAATGATCCTGAGACGAGTGTAGTCCGAGGGTGAACTCTGGGTGAACTGGTGGCTGTCGGCTCCAAGTCTTCCCCTGTCTCCGAACCTTCTGTTCACTGTATCCCCCCTCGCCGTTCCTCCACCCCTCTCTTCTCACCTTGCTCCCACCCGGCCACCTCCCCCCCCCCCCTCCTCCCTCCCCTTCAGCTGAACTCTGGAGAGCAGCTGGGGGCCAGAAGCACCGGCCTGGCTCCTGTCAGCTTCACTACGCGGTGGTCTGGACGCCCACCGCGACCGCCACCCCGCCACTCACTCTCTCCTCCTCTCTCCTCCACCTCCTCCTTCTCTCTCTCCGTCTCCTCTCTCTCCGTCTCCTCTCTCCTCCTCTCTCTCCATCTCCTCTCTCCTCCATCTCTCTCCATCTCCTCCTCTCCTCCTTCTCTCTGTCCTCCTTCTCTCTCCTCCTTCTCTCTCATCTCCTCTGTCCTCCTTCTCTCTCTCTCACTCACTCACTCACTCACTCACTCACTCACTCACTCACTCACTCACTCACTCACTCACTCACTCACTCACTCACTCACTCACTCACTCACTCACTCACTCACTCACTCACTCACTCACTCACTCACTCACTCACTCACTCACTCACTCACTCACTCTCACTCTCTCTCTTCCCCCCCTCCCCCTCCCCCCTTTCTCCTTTATTTAACCACAGTATCTAACATTTCCATTCCCCTACAGAGGAGTATCGCCTACCTCTTCCCCTCGGGCCTGTTTGAGAAGAGGGCACGACCCCTGATGAAGGTGAGTCAAGATGGCTGCCACAGTCACATGACCTTAAACCCCCTTATTGTCGTAATTATTATTATTATGTTGCTGTTATTATTGTAACCCAATGTCACATCGTAGATTTCCTTAATCGTTTTGAAATTAAATAGTATAACTATATTTTATTTTAACATAAAATGACTGCTACGTTTCCATGGTTTTGATACGGAGATATATAAATACTATAGAGATTTACTATAATACTATAGAGGTTGGTAGCTGAAACAAGAGAAGGAAATTCTTACCAAACATCCACCAGATAAAAAATATTTATACTTTAGTTAATTTATTATATGTACTTAAATCCTGGTCTCTCTTTGGTTTCTCCATGTGTATTAATTCTGGTGTTCAATATCCTGTTTCCCTCCAGCATCCAGAAGAGATCTTCCCCAGACAAAGAGGTATGAGATGCATGTTTTCACACGCACCCCTATCACACATTGCTGCATTAATTATCCGGTAAACATAGCAGTTTCTGATAGCACTTTGTTGAACCAAGGTTTATGTTTCACTCACGCCTGTCTCAAAGGGGCTCTCGATGCACTTCGGACACTGTCACTGCTTGGTTCTTTATCTCCCTCTTCCCGCCCCCTCCACCCACAGCCATCCAATGGGGAGAGGACGGACGGCCCTTCCACTTCCTGTTCTACACAGGCAAACAGTCGTACTATTCGCTGATGCACGTGAGTAGCCCGTGTACGCAATTACACCGCCGTGACTGCAGTACATAAGTAAGGCCAGCAGAGGGCAGTGTGGGGCAGGTCTTCCCAATGTCAATCACTCTTTCTTTCCATTTCTTTCATTTCAAACGACAAACCTAATTGACATGGAAAATAAACAATTAAATAATAAAAAAAATATGTAAATAATCGAAATGTTGCACAGATCAACCGCTTACTACCTAGCTTCTGTCCTCCACCAGCTACCTTCCACCCTCTAAACTGCTTACATGCTAACCGTTACCAAGTTAACTTCTAGTGTGTGTGTGTGTGTGTGTGTGTGTGTGTGTGTGTGTGTGTGTGTGTGTGTGTGTGTGTGTGTGTGTGTGTGTGTGTGTGTGTGTGTGTGTGTGTGTGTGTGCGCGCGTTGTAGGAGATCTACGCTAAGATCCAGAGCCTGGAGAGGCAGCAGGACCGGCTGAGAGCCAAAGGACTGCTCGCCTCCGACACCACGCCCCTGTGAGACCCCCACTCACGCCTCCTGTCACGCACACACACCTCTTCCCCGACTCGGTGGTTCATGTTAATGTGTGTGTGTGTGTGTCTTTATGGTGTGGCTCTGTGTGTGTTTGTGTGTGTGTGTCACTCAGACATCTCTTCTCCCAACTCAGTTGTTCATGTTAATGTGTGTGTGTGTCTTTCAGTGTGGCTATGTGTGTGTCTGTCTTTATGGTGTGTCTCTGTTTGTGTATGATGTGTGTCTATATGTGTGTGTGCGTCATAATGGTGTGTGTGTCTCTCTTTATGGTGTGTCTGTGTTTGTCTTCATGGTGTCCAAGTGTGTGTGTGCGCCATAATGATGTGTGTGTGTGTGTGTGTGTGTGTGTGTGTGTGTGTGTGTGTGTGTGTGTGTGTGTGTGTGTGTGTGTGTGTGTGTGTGTGTGTGTGTGTGTGTGTGTGTGTGTGTGTGTCAGCTCCCTGGGCAGTAGCAGGTGGATCATCAAGGAGGAGCTGGAGGGGATTGTGATGGAGACCGTGACGGATCACGACGTAAGACCCTCTGCTCGTGGTGTGTGTGTGTGTGTGTCTTACTGGTTTGTGTGTGTGTGTGTGTGTCTGACTGGTGTGTGTGTGTCTCTTACTGGTGTGTGTGTGTGTCTGACTGGTGTGTGTGTGTGTGTCTCTTACTGGTGTGTGTGTGTGTGTGTGTGTGTTTGTGTGTGTGTGTCTGACTGGTGTGTGTGTTTGTGACTGACTGGTGTGTGTGTGTGCGTGTCTCTTACTGGTGTGTGTGTGTGTGTGTGTGTGTGTGTGTGTGTGTCTAACTGGTGTGTGTGTGTGTGTGTGTGTGTCTAACTGGTGTGTGTGTGTGTGTGTGTGTCTAACTGGTGTGTGTGTGTGTGTCTCTGACTGGTGTGTGTGTGTCTATATGTGTGTGTGTCTCTGACTGGTGTGTGTGTGTGTGTGTCTCTTACTGGTGTGTGTGTGTCTAACTGGTGTGTGTGTGTGTGTGTCTCTGACTGGTGTGTGTGTGTGTGTGTGTGTGTGTGTCTATATGTGTGTGTCTAACTGCTGTGTGTGTGTGTGTGTGTGTCTATATGTGTGTGTGTCCAGTACCAGCGGTTCCTCCAGCTCATGGCGCGCCTGGCGGCGCTGCCCCAGGCGAGGGCGGAGGGGGGCTGGGTGCTTCGCTTCCGGCAGCAGCTGGAGGCCCAGGCCAGCAGGCAGGCGGTGGCCGCGCTGCAGGCCGACGCCCAGGGGCGGGCCTTCAGCACGGCAGAGGGTACGCCCACACGGAGAGACACACACACAGGCATCAACACACACACAGGCATCAACACACACACACAGGCATCAACACACACACACGCAGGCATCAACACACACACGCAGGCATCAACACACACACACGCAGGCATCAACACACACACACACAGGCATCAACACACACACACACAGGCATCAACACACACACGCAGGCATCAACACACACACACACGCAGGCATCAACACGCACACGCAGGCATCAACACACACACACGCAGTCATAAACGCACGCACACGCATTCATAAACACACACACACACGCACGCATTCATAAACACACACCCACATAGATACATTCATGAACACAGGCATAAACGCAATTATAAGCACATGCACGCGTTTCTAAACACACACACACGCATTCATGAACACACACGCACGCATTTATAAACACACACACATGGGCACACATGCTCACACATTTATAAACACACACACGCATTCATAAACACACGCATACACGCATTTATAAACACGCGCATGCATTCATAAACACACACACACGCATTCATAAACACGCATTTATAAACTCACCTATACACGACCACGTACGCACACGCATTGAGAAACACACGTGCACACATACAAACGCGCATTCATTTATAAGCACACAAATTGATAAACACACACACACGCATTCATAAACACACACAGGTATTCATAAACACAGACACACATTCATAAACTCAGGCATACACACATTAATAAACATACATATACACATGCACACATTTATGAACACACGTACATATATACACCTGCATGCATTTAGTGACTCAACACACGCACACACACATTCATGAATGTACACATTTATAAAAAAACAAACACGCATTTCTATGAACACACACACACACCCAAGCACCCTGAAATGCACACGCCACGATGAACGTTACAATCACCCCACAGTGCCATGTATTGACACATTGTGTGTGTGTGTGTGTGTGTGTGCGCGCAGGCCGGAGGAAGACCTCCAACAGTTCGGTGGTCCTGAGAGACGGTGGGTCGGGCCGTGCGACCGTCAACGGGTCGGAGCTGCTGTCCTACTTCCCAGTGTTCCAGGACAGGTGGAGACCGCACACACACACACACACACACACACACACACACACACACACACACACACACACACACACACACACACACACACACACACACACACACACACACACACACACACACACACACACACACAGAGGTGTGTTCCAGTTTTCTCGTACACCGCCCGCGCGAGTTGCAAAGTGGGAAATCGCCTAGCTTTCTTGCGTCATTTTTTTTTGGTCGGCCCCACTCGGAATTATGAGAGTATACCGAGTTCAGTTTGGCCGGCCGTACGACTCGACAACGAAAATGGCTGCGCCCGTAAAGGGATTTATTTTTCTCTGTATTTGTAACACGCTGGTCGTTTTACACTGCTATTTTACTCCGTTCACCAATGTATACATTCCGCGGTCTTGCTATGCGTGCAACACAGTGTAAAGCTGCGTTGTTTGATTTTCGAGCTGGTTTGCTAAAGAGGCTAATGTAGCTAACAACAAACAACGACTAGCCAACGACCTGACCCGTTCACAAAAGACAAACCGGAACGCTATAAGTGCTACGAGGCAGGAAATGACGTCACAACTCGGGGCGTCCCGATGTACGAGGCATCTGGAACGCGCCCGCAACGCCTCCCGTCCGTCGAATCCACGCGGAAAGGGTCGTGACCTCTCGTGCGATGGGGTGTTCCTTCTGTCCCCGGGGGGGTCTCCTACTAGGGAACAGGTGATGTTCCCGCTGCAGTTCGCGGGGGTCCTGGGACGCCTGGACGTGGAGGCGGAGGTGAGCGGCGGGGGCCGGTCCAGCCAGGCCGGGGCGGTGCGCCTCGCCATCTCCCGGGCGCTGCTCGGCTTCCTGTCCGAGAGGGAGGTGGAGAACATGAGACAAGGTGTGTGTGTGTGTGTGTGTGTGTGTGCGTGTGTGTGCGTGTGTGTGGTTTCGTAAGGACCCCTGTGCTGTCCGTCAACATCCGTCTGTCTCCCTCTCATTTCTCCTGTATGTCAGTCTGACTGTCTCTCTCACTTCTCCCATCTCTGTCTGTCTCTCACGTATCTGTCTGTCTGTCTGTCTGGGTCAGGTTGAATGAGTGAAATAACTTCTAAAAATCTAAATTCTGTCTCTCGCTCTCTCTCTCTCTCAGCTGGGCTGTTGACCCCTGACCCCAGGGTGAGGGAGAGGGACAAGCCCGGCCAAGAAGGCGCCCGTAGGAAGTTCACCTGGAAGAAACGCTAATTTACATAATTGGCGGGAAAACGGAGGACAACAATGGCGGACGGGACGTGTGAGCAGAACTCGGGGAAGACGTGTGAAAAAAAATTAACCGTGGCGTCCCTCGGCCACTAGAGGGCGGGCGAGGCCACGGCGCGAACGAACCTGGTGGTTTACTGTGGATTTATCAATAAATTAAGTTGTTTTTCATACTAGAGGTGCTCCGTGTTTTTTATTTGGATGGAAATTAAACGGGTGGGAGATCTACATGTGTTGCCTGTAGAATACAAGCTACAAGTCTTCATTATTGAGAGCTAGTACACAGTATTGTTAATACAATTAAAGTATCCTAACTACTTTATTTGTATCTAAGTGAAACGAAGGGTTTACAGAGGTCAGCGTGATATTTTGAAATTGTTAGTTTTATAATTGTAACTATAAAACTATGCAATTTATGAATTAGCATGTGTACACATTTTTTAATGGATCAAGAGTTTATAATTCGAGACAGGACAGGTGTGTGTGGCTTAACCTGCAGTTGTCATTGGTGTGTGTGGAGGGGGGGGGGGGCGTGGTCATGATCCTCCTCTCTCATTGGTCGAAGGTCCTTCTAGGTTTTGAGCCGGTGTTGTGCCGAAAAGTGATCAGCTGCCAGAAAGTGATTTCTGCCGCGGGAGCGCGCACAGCCGGTTAAAGCCAGGCTATATCGCCTCGAAACGTGTGTGCGGCAGCAAAGTCAGATCAATCATACTAGTCAATAGCACTACAGGACTATTGTCCGCTGTATTAACACAGATATGTATTTTAAGGTGACAAGTCATCGACCTTGTACGGGGATCGACGTCTGATCAGTCATAGGCTACTATAATCAATAGCACTCCAGGACTATTGTCCGTGAGTCACTTATCGTTCTTTATGTTTCTAAACCACTGTAATCATAATTATTTCTGTGTGTCTATTTTATACAATAAAACATGCATTTTCTTACTATGCATTGTTTTCCCAGATTATAGATTTTTGAAGAATTTTTTTTCTTCTCAAAATGAATTGAAAACATTCATGAGTAGGTCCTATCACATTAATTAGATTAGGGTTCAAACTGACACTATAACATTAATGTGGGCTATGTGGGATAGATAAGAACAAATCCAGTCTCTTTTGTCAGCTGTAATACGTTATAAAGCGAAAATATGACACATTGGAGTCCTTTTCCTCCTGCCAGAAAATGATCTCAAGCCCTCTCTTGGTACTGAAAGGTTTTATATGCCTTAAAATTAGTTGAGAACATTCATGAGTATCAAATTACATAGATTATATCCCATCCAGTGTCTGTTACCAGCTGAAACACCTTCACATGGGCAAATATTAGACATTTCAGTCGTTTTCCTCCTGCCAGAAAATGATCTGAAACCGAACCTTGGTACTGGAATGTTTTATATGCCTTAAAATGAGTTGAGAACATTCATGAATATCACATTACATAGATTGTATCCCATCCAGTGTCTATTACCAGCTGAAACACCTTCACATGGGCAAATATAAGACATTTCAGTCGTTTCCCTCCTGCCAGAAAATGATCTGAAGCCGAATCTTGGTACTGAAATGTTTTATATGCCTTAAAATGAGTTGAGAACATTCATGAATATCAAATTACATAGATTATATCCCATCCAGTATTTTTTAATTGAAGCTATAAACGAACTATGCAAATGATGAATTAGCATGTGTACACATTTTTTAATGGATCAAGAGTTTATAATTCGAGACATCACAGGTGTGTGTGGCTTAACCTGCAGTTGTCATTGGTGTGTGTGGAGGGGGGGGGGCGTGGTCATGATCCTCCTCTCTCATTGGTCGGAGGTCCTTCTAGGTTTTGAGCCGGCAGCTCGGATCACACCCGAGTAAAGAGAGAGAGAGAGAGAGAGACGCGCAGACACAGCCAACTCTTGTCTAGTACAGTACACCAGTCTACAAGTCAAGCGCTCACTGTCTCCTGAGCCAACACCACGCACTTCGCTCTCACCGCCCGATGGAGGCCGAGGTCGGCCTGATGAACCGCCAGATCATGGATGTGGTCGACCACAACTGCAACAGCATGCCCGCCGAGCTGGAGGTGAAGAAGCTCCAGGCGCTGGTCCGGAGTCTGGAGCTTCAGAATCAGCAGCTGAGGAGCCGGCAGAACCGCACTCTGTCCCCGGGCCCCGCGTCCAGCAAACTCGAACACAGGGAGAACAACAACCATAACATCAACAACAAGAACACCCCCTCGGGTGTGCTGGCGTATTTCCAAGCGTATTTCTCCGAAAAGCAGGCCGGAGATAGGGAGGCCACCACGGTGATGGACGACGTGGAGGAGCTGGACCTGGAGGCCATGTTCTCCTCCAGAGATTCGGACGACGAGACCTGGTTGGTGGGATGGAAGCACGTGTTGCTGCTGATCCGCTAAGCGGCTATAGCGGAGCCTTTGGCGTGCGATGTGTGAGAGACTGAGATGTCTAATTTGTCCAGAGTAGACTCCAGACTTAATGACGTGAGGTTTGAATAGTCTCGCCTTGCTTGATGTAGACACCGCCGTTCAAGTTTGCCCCTAAGAGCGTGGTCTACTTCTGTTACTTATCTAACTTCGACTCCATGGTTTATATTTGACAAATCAAAGTTTACTGTCGGATGTTGAAACATGTTCCCCAGCGGTCGAACTTCTCGCCTTGGGATGCTGTTGTTGCCTTGGTAACGCAGCCCCTGCCTCCCGCGTCGCTCGTCGCGATTTAATCAACATGACACACAATTTACAACAAATTTTAGAACACATTTTATTAATAATATCCGGCTGTCGGAGGTGAGATAGGCTCACCCTTCGGCACTCCCAAGCATGCTTAAACAAGCACACGCGCACGTCAACACAAACCCACACTCTGAACAAGTCTGTGTTTTGGGGGACAGTTGGGGTCTTTGTTTCTCTGGGGACAGCCTTGTTCACTAGTGGGCACGGACATCCCATAATAAGCCCTGTTCACTGGTCATTTCGATCATTAGGTCACTGTGTGTGTGTGTGTGTGTGTGTGTGTGTGTGTGTGTGTGTGTGTGTGTGTGTGTGTGTGTGTGTGTGTGTGTGTGTGTGTGTGAGCAGGCTGTACGTGTCATCCCGGGCAGCCATGTGTGCGGACAGCCCCCCCCTGTCTCCTCTGACGTGGTGCAGGAAGGTTCTGGACAGCCCCCGGTCTGAGGGGCCCACGAGGACCCCGTCCCTGAACCTGCAACGAGGTGGGTGTGTGTGTGTGTGTGTGTGTGTGTGTGTGTGTGTGTGTGTGTGTGTGTGTGTGTTGATGCAAGGAATTGTTTGTGTGTGGATAAGAGAAGGTTTTAGTGACACACACACACTATGGTACTGGCCATGACGTCACCATGCTGGCAGCTAGTACGGCTAGCCAGCTTAGGGCCCGGTCCATCTCACCGTGGTACCGGGCTGCACTCTCTCGCGTGCGCAAGCGGCCGAAACCATCATCTCATCCACTCTTGCTGAGGGTTATGGACGGTTGGTTGTCGCGACGATAGGTAGCGAATGGAAAACACTTGCTATATGCAGTCAGGCTGGGAGTTTGGTTAGGGTAGAGAGGTCTCAGGTCGAAGGTTTGGAGTGCGGCAATTAGTGGGGGAGCAGAAAGAGAGGAAGAGTAGCTAGTGGGGGAGCAGAAAGAGAGGAAGAGTAGCTAGTGTTGGAGCAGGAGGAGAGGAAGAGTAGCTAGTGGGGGAGCAGAAAGAGAGGAAGAGTAGCTAGTGTTGGAGCAGGAGGAGAGGAAGAGTAGCTAGTGGGGGAGCAGAAAGAGAGGAAGAGTAGCTAGTGTTGGAGCAGGAGGAGAGGAAGAGTAGCTAGTGGGGGAGCAGAAAGAGAGGAAGAGTAGCTAGTGTTGGAGCAGGAGGAGAGGAAGAGTAGCTAGTGGGGGAGCAGAAAGAGAGGAAGAGTAGCTAGTGTTGGAGCAGGAGGAGAGGAAGAGTAGCTAGTGGGGGAGCAGAAAGAGAGGAAGAGTAGCTAGTGTTGGAGCAGGAGGACAGGAAGAGTAGCTAGTGGGGGAGAGTAGAGTAACATCTCGTCGGTCGAGGAGGGGGTACAAGCTGTTGGTGGTGGGGCAGGGAGAAGTTAATGATGGAGGAGAGGAGCGTCTATAAAGACACCCTTCAGAGATGCTTCATGGGCATGTAGGACACACCGATTGTATCTCTGGTTCCAAAGCTGCTTCTCTGTCCTCGTATCCGAACAGTGGGCACAAATGAGATGGGGGCGGGGTTGACTTCCCTTCGCTGCGGTACTATCTCCAGATCTGGGCCGGCCGGCCGTCTGTCTGGCTAAGGCCTCCGTCGGTGTTACTGTAGATGTAGAAGTGATGTCTGGCTCTCGTTTGCGTCGGCGGCACTTTAAGACAAGTCTCCGTGCGTATCCGAGGAGCCGTCGCCATAGCAACCGCACCTAGTGTGTGTGTGTGTGTGTGTGTGTGTGTGTGTGTGTGTGTGTGTGTGTGTGTGTGTGTGTGTGTGTGTGTGTGTGTGTGTGTGTGTGTGTGTGTGTGTGTGTGTGTGTGTGTGTGTGTGTGTGTGTCACTCTGAGACAACGGCGCCCACTGTAGTGTGGTGCCAGTCGCCGATGAGTGGGCCCGTCCTGTGACATCACGCCGTGTGTGTGTGTGTGTGTCCCAACAACTCTGTTTGGCTTTTTCAAGCAGAGATTCAAACGCAAAAACCCACAAGCGCACACACACAAGCGCACACACACAAGCGCACACACACAAGCGCACACACACAAGCGCACACACACAAGCGCACACACACAAGCGCACACACACAAGCGCACACACACAAGTCCTCGACCTTTAAATGGGACACATCACACCACCAGGTGTGAGTGTGATTAGCCGCTACAAGCCGTTTTCAAAATGTGCAGCTTCTGACATCACAGGTGGGCGTGTCCACCTAGATGTGTGACGGACAGATGAGCGACGTTTGCTCCGGTCCACCGGGTAGGCTGGTAGACTGATCTATCCAGCACTCATCTAGGTGGACACGCCCACTCACCTGGTGGTACGATGTGTCCCCTTTAACCACTGAAAGGTGTTGTTTTACTGTGGAGGAAGAGAGGAGACGGATTATTTCAGGGTCTCTCTCTTTCCTCACCCCCGCCCTATCTCCCCTCATCACATTCTCCTCGACCCCTCCACTCTCAACACTCACCCCCATTTCTCCCCTCGTTCCTCCCCT
Organism: Gadus macrocephalus; assembly: GCF_031168955.1. Lineage (NCBI taxonomy): Eukaryota > Metazoa > Chordata > Actinopteri > Gadiformes > Gadidae > Gadus > Gadus macrocephalus. The sequence goes on from NC_082385.1 coordinate 32,838,980, forward strand.
CATCTCACCCACACAATTCTCCTCCCCCTCACCCCCTCCCCTTACTCCCCCATCTCCCCTTGTTCCTCCACTCCCCTCCCTCCATTTTCCTCCCCCTCTTTCCCCATCTCCCCTCATTCCTCCCCCCCATTCTTCTCCCCCTCCTCCCCCATCTCCCCTCACCCCCTCCCATTCTCCTCCCCATCTCCCCCCATTCCTCCCCCCCCTCCATACTCCTCCCCCATCTCCCCTTACGCCCTCCCATTCTCCTCCCCATCTCACCTCATTACTCCCCCTCCTCCCCCCCTCCCCCCCTCGCTCTCTCCAGTCTCCAGGTGGCGCCCCTCCCCCTCCCCCTGCAGCCTCTCCCCCTCCTCCCCCCTCCTGTATCGCGTGGCGGTGGGGTCCTCGTTCGGCGCCTCCCCCCCGCTCGCCGGCAAGTCCTGCTCCACCCCGCTCTTCTCCCGACGCCCCGGTAAGCCCCGCCCCCAGGACACGGGCAGGTTCGATGCCCCACTCGACCTCGTTCCTCAGACCGCTCCTCTCTCTGTCCTCCTCCTCCCCCCCCTCCCCCTCCCCTAGCCTCCCCCCTGGCCTCCCCCCTGCTCCTGTCCCCGCGGGGGTCCCTGAGCCCCCTGTTGAAGGAGCCCCTCCCCCCCGCCGAGAGGAGCCCCACCTTCCTCTCTCACCTGGCCCGCCGCGGTAAGACTCCGCCTCCAAGCTTCCCCCTACCTCACCCCCCCCCCCCTCTCTCTCTCTCTCTCTCAAACCCTCCTCCCTCTCCCCTGCCTTGACGTGATTGGTCGGTCAAAGGACTGACCTCAGTCAGTGTTGTAACGTAGTCCGGTCTTCTTCTTCTACGCTTTTTGTGTAACTACTTTTTCTGTAGCAGTTGGAGGCAAACGTCGATTTCTTTTTTGAGGGGTCAGGGTCTTTTAAGAACGCCCCCATGAACCAGGGAGGAATGCCGTGCATCACGCAATTTACCACTGTCTCATAACGACCGCTGTGTTTGTCTTCGGAAAGGCTGGAACTCGGCGAGTTTCGACGACGACGAGAGGGACGTCGTCGCCACGAGTTACAAGCTCAATGACCTCACAGATGTACAGGTCATGGCCCGGCTGCAGGAGGAGAGTAAGTGACAACGCATGATTGAATGTTCCGAGTCTCAGCCTGATTGGTCGTTAAGGCCTCACCTGGATGGTCATTAAGGCTTCACCTGGTTGTTCGTTAAGGCCTCACCTGGTGGGTCATTAAGGCCTCACCTGGTGGGTCGTTAAGGCCTCACCTGATTGGTCGTTAAGGCCTCACCTGGATGGTCGTTAAGGCCTCACCTGGTTGTTCGTTAAGGCCTCACCTGATGGGTGGTTAAGGCCTCACCTGATGGGTGGTTAAGGCCTCACCTGGTGGGTCGTTAAGGCCTCACCTGGTGGGTCGTTAAGGCCTCACCTGAATCGTCGTTAAGGGCTCACCTGGTTGCTCGTTAAGGCCTCACCTGGTTGCTCGTTAAGGCCTCACCTTGTTGCTCGTTAAGGGCTCACCTGGCGGGTCGTTAACGCCTCACCTGGTGGCTTGTTTTCGGTCACTCTCTGAATCTCTAACTCCAAACTCTCCCGCTCTCTCCCTCCATGTTTAACTAACTAATCAGACCTACGAGCTCATCGCTTCTTTAGCTTCATTAACCCCAGGAGGTGTGTGTATATGTGTTTGTCCTGTCCGATTTGTTTTGTGTGCGTGTGTGTGTGTGTGTGTGTGTGTGTGTGTGTGTGTGTGTGTGTGTGTGTGTGTGTGTGTGTGTGTGTGTGTAAATATGTGTTTTTTTGTGTCTATATATTTTGGTGTGTGTGCATTGCTATCCCCCCCCCACACACAAACAGGTCTGCGTCAGGACTACGCCAGCACGGCCCCTCGTCGGGAGAGGGGGCCCAGCCTCTCGCGCCGGACCCCCCGTCCCACGGAGGAGGACTGCGGCCCCCTTACCCCTCCCCAGCTCGCTCCCTCCAGCCTCCCCCGGCCCCACACGTTCTCCAGCGCACGGGACTGGCACCGCAGCAGCGTGTCGCTGTACACGCCCCCGGCTACCCCCCCAACCTCCCCCGTCCAAGCGTACGCTTCCAGGGCCTTCTTCGCCTCCCCCCCTCCACGGGCGGGCCCCGCCGGCCCCAGCGCTGCCCAGCCGCAGGCCCCCAGACCCGGATCAGGTGAGCAGGAAACACCCTGGCTTGCGGCCGGGCCTTTATTACTTTATCGGGGCGAAATTTGCTAATTGATGGCCGCTGCTTGGGCTTCAAGGACTTCTTGGCTGTAGTAAACGGATTATCCTGAAGTTGATGCGACTGCCACTTGGGTGTTTCACTCGTGTGGTTACTGCTGTGTTTATGGTGTACGTATCCCTGTTTTGTTTTGTTGTTGGCCATTTTGTCCAGCGGAATCTCCCGTTGGAAATCAGTTGGCTCTCGGTTATGAGCGTAAGTCTATCCCTGATAATCAGGCTGTCTTTTTTTTTTTTTAAGTAATCTTACTAAACGCAAAACAACGATTCGCCAATTAGCGTTCTGATAACTAACTCGCTAACGGAAAGCGCTGATACAGTCGTTCTCTAATCTCATCGGTTAATTCCAGAAGCATTTGTTCGATATTTAATCAGCTGTCTCAACGCTATTGCCGGCGCCCAAACACAGAAGCAGAGCGAGCTTTGAGGGATAAGGTCCCCTTAATCACCTGATGGTCACCCTGAATGACCCTCCCAGCCAGGTCGCCAACCGCTTGCCTCTAACTCCCTGTAAGTCCAGTCACAGGTTCCAACGGAAACACGAGAGACTGGGGGGTGGGGGGGGGGGGGTGACACAGAAACAGAGCGGGAGCGGAGCTTTTTGTTGTGTGCTTGACGACCTGTTTTGACCTGTTTTCCCTCTGCAAGTTTTTAGTGGTTGGTTTTTGCACATAATGACTTGGGGGGGTGGGGGGTGCAATTTAATGTACCTATAAGCCAACATTTTCAGTTTGCAGGGGATAATTGAAAAAAATCTCATATCTGACGTTGACTCCTAATTATTTATTGGTTAATTTCAGGGACATTTCACACTGATCAACAGTCAACTTGTAAGTGAGCCAGTTAGCCTAAAAGGCTAGTAAACATCTGTTGTCCCCAGTCCTCAATCCACTATGGTCCTTCGGAGCCTCTTTATTCTGGTTGTGATTGGTTGTTTTTTTACCAGTAGACAAGCTGCGGCGGAGCATGCCCAACCTGGTGCGGGCTCCCAGCATGCCGAGCGTGCACATCTCGGCCAATCAGGCGGCTCCCCTCTCCCTGCTGCGTAACAGCCTGAGCTTTGATTCGTCGCAGACTCAGTTTCACTCCTCCAGTAAGAAGCAGCAACCTTTCTCTCTTCAACCCTTTGAACTAGCTAACAAGCTAATTAGCTAATGGCTAAATGTAACTTATGATATATTATTTTTTAAATTATTCCAGATTTATTCCTTTTGTGTGACCTTACTTGATGAAGATGATTCTGATTCTAAATAGCTAGCTTTCGAGATCTCTAACTAGGGAGCTAATATGAAGGCAAAGAGCTAACAAGATATCTAGCTCACAAGCTAGCTAGATGGAGAGCGAAAAAACAACATAACAAGATGACTAACTCTCCAAAAGGGTACCCATCAAACTAAAATGCTAGATAATGAACTAGCCAGCTTACTAACTAACTCGCCAACACCCTAACATGCGGGCTAACCAACACACTTGTTAGCGAGAGAGACGGCTAACATGCTAACCTCTCGGCCTGCAGTCCAGCTGCAGAGCCGCGTCCACAGCGTGGGAAGCTTCTCCACGCCGTCGCCGACGCAACCGCCGAAGGCCACCGCCTACGTCAGCCCCATCATCAAGGGCTCGGTTTCTGTGCCGACAGGCATCCCGTCGCTCGGCAACAAGACCCCCACCCAACCCCCCACGCTGCATAGCAGCGGCCTGCCGCGCCCGGCCTCAAGCTCCGCCCCCCGGATCTCCCAGTTGCCACGCAGGTGAGCTGACCCCAACATTTACTTTTTACATTCAGGGCATAATGCTGCTATCCATTTGGATTTACGAAGTGGTAAAGTCTCCCAGCTTTCTTGCGGCATTTCACTGAGGCACGCCCCCTTTTGGTCGAAGTATCTCGTCACTTTCAAAGTAGAGCGAGCAGAGCTGTACAACTCACAAAGAAGATGGCTGCGCCCATAGTTAATGGGGGATGAGATGTATTTTCTTTCTATTTGTACCACGTTGGTGGTTTTAATGTCGTTTTTAAAACCTCTTACACACTTGATTTCATTGCTGCTTTAATCCGGTCACCAATGTATGCATTGCACGGTCTTGCTTTGCGTGCAATTCAATGTAAAGTTTTGTTTTGAAGCTGGTTTGCTAAAGAGGCTATGTTGCTAATGATGACTAGCTCGACAGAAACACAAATGGCAAACTGGAAGGCTGGAGCAAGGGAAATACGTCCAAATGGATAGCAGCATTAGGCAGACGTTTTTTATTCAAAGCGAACTTACAATAAGTACACTTATTGTTGAAATAGAAACAACAGCATATCGATGTCGGTACAGTAAGGATGTTTATAGAACCAAGTGCCACGCATTGTCAATTGCTTGGTTGACCCATTCCCCGCACGCAACAATGATAGCTAGGATAAGATGCTACATAACTAAGTACTGTAACTAAATACGATGAAATACAATAAGTGCGTACTTTACATGTGTACATTAAGTGCCAGGACGTACCTCATACAACAAGTAGGAGGGGAGGGAGGGGTTGACGATGCAGAGTCTATAGCTGAAGTCTGAACCCCAACAAACCTGCATGGGGTCTCTTGGTCTGTAAAGGATGGGCTCGCGTTTTCATTTTGAGGGGTTGTGTTCTTACTCACAGAGTTTGGTTGGAGCAAAGCATTTCAGATGGAGGGTGGAGACCTTGTGTGAATCAGCTAATCTAACGAGGGGGGTGGAATCTACGGTTTCTGTGTCAGTTTAAGCGTCTTAAAGCGTCTTTGGGTACCGAGAAACGCACTATATAAAACCTATGTAATATTATTATTATAATAAAAGACTGATAATTGAATGCTAATGATCACCAGAAAAATGCAGTCATCATGACAAATAACTAACCATAATATAACAAATACGTAATAAAACGTGCGTCGATTCTGTACTGATTCTTCCCTCTCTCGTCAGTTTGTTGACGCCCCCCAAGACTCTGACCCAGCTGACCCCCCTGCGGCACGCCAGCTGGAACGACGGCTGCTACTGAGCCAACAGGAAGCTTACCCCCCCCCCAACCCGCCACCAACACTCCCACTTCCTTCCCTTCTGGCCAATCGGAGCACTATCAGGTACCCTGCGTGTAGAAAGGACTTTCCGAGATTTAGAAAAGGTCGGCCGAGATCCGCGCAATTTCGGGGAGAGAGTTTAAAAACGGCGATAAAAGTGTTTTATCTTTAAAAGTATTGCAGCGGCAAACTGCCCGCTACTTCTGTGAGCTTTAGGACTTTCCTTCACGGACTCGGTGAGGTTCAGAGTGGCCACCGGTCGACTGTAGTTTTAAGAGTTTGATAATGCCTCCAATGAGGACGACCAAGTGCAATAACGCGGCTAACTGACTATGCTAATGATAGTTTTAACCGACGCGCCTCACGTTTTTATTAGGATATTGAATATGATTCAGGTGTGTGTTTTGTGTGTTAGTGGTGGTCTGAAATACCACTGCTAAAGGCTGCTATGCTGCTACAACGATAATGTCCTTGCTTTTCAGGCAAAAGTGTGTGCGTGTGTGTGTGTGAGTATTTAAATGCAATATTATTTAAACTGCCTGAATGTGTTTGTAAAGTGATTCAACTGTCCTAAAAGTTTCCAATTTAATAATGTACACACAGATTTATGTATTTTTGCGCACTTTATAGTTGTATTCCTGCTATGACCACTGCACTGATTGTTACTCTATGATTTCTTTCTTTTTCCACCACTAAGTATGTTGATTGCACTAATTTACCCCCTGTCCTAACGATGCACTTTGTTTTATAATCCACCTTTCACACTACCTTGATACTTTTGTAACTACGTCAATGATTGAGGGCAAAGTTTTAATAAAGCATTGAATTACTCTACTGTTATTGTCTAGAAGTTCCTACGTGTTTGTGGCAACATAAATGCAAGAAAACGTTCTCCCCCTTCATTAATTTCTATCAAGCACTTTATAAATTGCATTCTGGTTAAAACCATCTGTTCAGTCTGTTCATTAATCTGTTTTACTGCTTACGACGTCTCATCCGGTGTTTATTCATAATCCATGGGAGTTATGAGACGGATCAGGTGTCGCAGTTCCACCATCACACCACACGGCGGCACTAATTGAACAATTAAAGTGTTAAATGTAAAATTAACTATAATGGACCTGATATGTTTCACACTAGTAATAAATTGTTTTTATTTGTATTGATTACATCCATTTAACAAAAGAAAATATTTGTATATATGTATGTAGCCTATACATGAATATTTTACAGTGGGCCTAAAGTCTATATATTTGCACGCTTTGCATACTTATGAAAGAGATATGAAAGGTAAGCCTGCGATTAAAACGGGAAAGGGAGGTCGTAATGATTATTCGTCTCCTGAAACAAATGAAACCAAGTGACTTTACTTAACTGTAATTAAAAGTAAAGTTGCTTAATGAAGATCTCGTCTGTTTTTTATTATAGTATTTTATTTTGTGAAATGCAAATTCTCAAAACAAGCACACCCTCTCACAAGGTTTCCCGGGTTAAGCGTCGACGCGTCTCCGTGTCTTTTAATCAGCCTTATCGCGCGTTATATGACGTCACACATCTCCCGCCCCGCGCGCCCAGCCTCAGCACCAGCAGCGCCTCGCCTCGCCCCTCCAGGAAGGTCACGTGAAGACTGCAGGCCATCACAACAAAAGACCCCCCTCAAGCGAGCCGTATCCCACCTAGCCTACCTACCTGCCTGCCAAGAGACATCCCCTGTGTGCCCCCCGTCCCCCGTCCCGTCCCCCCCCCCTCCCGAGTACCGGTCCCGTTTACGCCGTTATGTCTCTGGGTGACGGTTCGCTCTCGCCATGCCTGCGGAACGCCACCAACCCCACCTGCTACTGTTGTTGTCGGTGGTCTGGAGCGGGATCCTCTGCCGCGACACGGATCCGGTGAGCGCGAGCCTCCCCTTACCCTCCGAGGACAATGCCAGTAGCAGCATCCCTCCTCCGAACACGACCTACCCGGGACACCGGAGCGCGGAGCCCGGGTCTCCACCCCAGCCAGGTAGGCGAGGCACCAAGCCCTTTGATCTCACGGTTTGGGGCCGAGGAACGGCAGAAGAAAAAAGGAAATGGCATCAAGCGGCTCATGAAGCAATCACATGTCGTTTTAGAAACCAGGGCTCGTATAAACACATAGGTGAAGATATATTGTGCATTTTTGTGCAATGAAACAATACGCTTCCACCAAACAAACATCGATAACTACAGGCCGTATGATAGCAATAATATAAACCTCCGTGCAGAAAGACGCACAGTGCAAATGCATGCTCAGGAGAAAACGCTGACTCTGATATAAAAAGAGAGGGTCATTTGCTCGTTATTCCTCAGCCTGATGAAACGGTTGGGATTTCATAACGTTGTGTGGATTCACCACCCGCGTTACGTGTAACGGTGTATCGTTTCGCAGCGTGTTGGGTGGATTAGGGGCTTTACTCTGCGGCCACGGGGGTTGTGATATGGTAATCACGGCGTTCCCCTAGCTGAGGAATAGCCCTTGTGTTGTGTAGCCTGATTTATGCGACACCCGCCCGCTCCGCTGGTTCTTTGTTTAGGGGCCCAGCTTCACGGCGGAGCGGCCCCAACACTTCCGCACGCACACACACCCACGCGCATGGACGCACACTCGTGCACACGCACGCACTCAGCCGCGCGCACACGCAAACGGGGGAATCACAGACGGTGGCCCTTGGTCGTTAATAGCCCCCTGTCGCGTAAGGACTGGGCGGTTGGGCCAATCAAAACACAGCATTTTAAATGTTCTGCCGACACAGACCATAAAGTGTTAATCTATAACCGGCAACGCTTCGAGTACAGGTCGTGTATTGATTTTGAATGGCAACGACTGTAACCATTAAAGCACATACATAGTTGTGTCTCCTTGACCAATATGCCCCCTAACTCCTACCTGCTCCCTAATGACATGTTTCCTGTCATATTATCACTATAATAGTCTCTGTTTACTGGGGATAAATACTAGTAATAACTGGAAAAGATAGTTCCTGAATAAATTGTGTAGGCTGTCTGTATGTGTATAATATTGTGGGCATGCATGCATGGTGTTTATGTAGGTCTGTCAGTCTGTGTGTGTGTATGTGTGTGTGTGTGTGTGTGTGTGTGTGTGTGTGTGTACATACATGCTGTGTTTGTGTGTACGTACGTGTGTGTGTGTGTTTGTGTACGTACCGCGTCATACCGTGACCCAAACCCCCTTTTGCTCGACCTCACCGTCTCCCCCCCCCCCCCCTCCAGAAGCCCGGTTCGCCCTGAAGGCCCTGGTGCGGGACCTGTCCACCCGCCGCCCGCTGCCCGGGGCCACGCTGGACGTCTACGCCGGCCGCGCCCTCCGGGCCAGCGCCAGGGCCGGCCCGGCGGGCGAGGCCCTTCTGTGGCTCCCCTACGGGCCCCGGCTCCACCTCACCCTGCTGGCCCGCGCGGAGGGCTACGTGCCCACCACGCTGCCCTGGGAGACCGCCAGGAGGCCGCGTGAGTAGGGCGGGTGACGTGCTTCACCATCAGACGCGAGCGTGATTGGCCGTTGCGAGCCGTTTTGAAAATCGGCCTCTTCTGATATCACAGGTGGGCGTGTCCATCGAGATGGACACGCCCACTTGTGATGTCAGAAGAGGGTGATTAGCCGTGACAAGGCGTTTTGAAAATCGGCCTCTTCTGACATCACAAGTGGGCGTGTCCATCTCGATGGACACGCCCGCTTGTGATGTCAGAAGAGGCAGATTTTCAAAACAGCTTGTTAATCACACTCGCACCTTGTGGTGTAATATGTCACCTTTTTAAGGTTTTCTTCATGTCGTGGTTAGGTTTTGATAATCATAATAATAATCATAGATTATTTTGTATTGTGTTTTTCAAAATCACAGTGCTTCTCTTGTTGGGGTCTTGGTTTCAAGGGAAGGTCCACCTGATCATGGGCCGGACAAACATGTATGGGCCCCTCGGGCCAGATAAAGCTTCATGGGCGACCCTTGTAGTTTACCTCCAAATTAACCTGTTCAGTAGATGCCATTAAAGGAATGACAACAGGATATAAACCGAGGGATGCGTCCACTACACACCTACAGAATATCTATCAGGAAAATGTCAGAATATTGTGTATTACCAACCATCTGAAAGTTAGCTCATAAACTCAGTTTTAGAAAAGGCTGTGTTGTCTTTGTCCAACCACAACACTAAGAGGTTGAACGCCAGGCTGCCATCTACTGGTAGCTTCCCATGCTTTCACCAAGGCATGGGGTGTGTTGGTAAAGCATCTGTCCAACGCTCGGCTGACCTGTAGGATGTATATTCCCTCCTGCACGTCCTGATATATACTTTTTATAAATCGGTCGTACACGTGTTCTGTGTTGCAGTGTTCTCCGCCGTCACTCTGGGACTCCTCCCGCAGAACCACGGAAACATCTGGCTGTTCGATGACTCCCTGATCATCACGGCAAAGCTGCCAGGTAAACTCTCCTCACCTTCTTCAGTCAAAGAACAAGCTCCCCTCCCCTTGACCAAACCTAAACGATTTATGTGTTCCTTTAGTTTTTTCCCGACCAACCGAAACACACACTTGCCTCAACCAACCGAAAGTCGTGGCTTTGTTTGTCTTAAATGGTTGCTTTTTGTATATTGTCATTCAATACAGTATTTCCCATTTAATATAGTATATAGATAGTATGAAAAAAATATTTAGGTGTTTTTTCATGGTCACCACTACACCCAGTTTGAAAACCGCGACTAATGGAGGACGAGATTTCAGCCTAAGAGGTCCTGTTGCTCAGATACCCGTGTCTGTCTCTACAGACAGTTCTTCTCAGCCCAGCGTGAAGTTCCCGAAGGACCTGCTGACGCTCGCCGGGAACGCCAGCATCTCCTCGTTGAGCGCCTACCTGACGGTGCCAATGCACCACCTAGCGAGGGACTGCGCCAACTGCACCCCCGCCATCGTCGGCAACCAATCAGGTGGCCTTTCCCGTCCGCTACGGCTCAAACCTGACGGATTCATGCCTTTCCCCACTGCGGCATGGGAATTGCATTCTAAACAACTTTTCCATTGGGATACAGCCCATAAACAATATTCATACAGTGAAAGGAAAACCAAAACCGTAAGACAACATATTATAGCTAAACGTGATGTCGTGGGGTTACTGAGGAGGGCTATAGATGATCCTGGGCCAAAACTCGACAGAAATGCACAACGTTTTATGAAGCGACCCGTTATTGGACAATTTTGGTTGCCAGGAGAAGCCAATCAAACACTCCGGCTGCACCCCCGAAGATCTAATTGGAGGAAGTGGGAGTGGCTTATGCAACAGAACGAATGCCTGAACCACATAGCCCCACTCAACCAGTAGTCGAGCAGAATACCTTTTTAAAACGCTGCTAGTAGGTGGGATCTAGCTAAAACGCAGTGTTTGTGTTGAGATTTGTGTAGTTTCTATCCTAGTATTTAGGTATTTGATGACCCGTACTGTCCTGTGGTGTCGGTTTTGCACACTGAGCTCATGAAGACACAGTGTGCCGAAGGTTCCCACCAGGGTCATTGAACCCATGTCTCTGCGGTGTGCAGCCTACAGGAACACGGAGCTGAGGCCGACGGCGGCCCTCAGCATCCGGCTGTGCTCCGGGGCCGACGAGCTTCAGGTCAGGGGCCCGATCCACCTGAGTCTACCCCTCGGACACAACACCGGCCTCAGGCCCGCGGACACCCTGCCCGCGTGGGCCTTCAGCAGCCAGACAGGTACCCCCAAATCAGGCTTTTAGTTTTCTGCTCCAAAACTCACATGTGTGTCTCCCCTTTGCAAATGTACGGCTTAGGACCATGGGGGATGTTTTTCTTTATCAGTTCTTAGTTTAAAATCTGAATTCTGAGATTAAAGTCAGAAATCTGATTTTGATCTCAGACTTCTGACTTTAAACTCTGAATTTCCAAAATTTCACGTGTGGCCCACTTCCGTACAAATGGCACCTTATTCGCCTTTTCCACCGGCGGGTACGTTTCGGACCCAGCACGCCTCAGCCGAGTAATGAGGGTGCGGTATAGCCCAGCTCAGTTAGGGCTTTGCGTTTCCACCGCAGACAGTACCCTTATGGTAGGGCGGGGTTTAAGGCGGATGGCGATAACCGCGGCAGCTACGTTAGCATCATGAGCTCATAGCAGCCGGACACAGTGTAGCCTGCTGATAAATCTAAGGACAAATAAGAACGCGGACAATGAACAAAAAGCAATGTATGACGTCCAAGGAGGACATCAATCTGTTGCGCGACATTTTCTTCAATAAACAAAGCTTTCGCCTCGCAGATACTGTGTTTGGTTGTTATTATCCCCCTGTCGCATGGAAGTGACGATTCTGTCGGCCGATCAACGGACGCCGTGTGTAGCTCACCCTTTCCGGCATCTCAGTACCCCAACAGAGGAGTACTGCGAGACGAGTACAGCTCAATACGGCTTAGTGCGGATCGCGCACACTTTTGGCGGTGGAAACGCGAACCGTGTCGCACCTTTCCGGTGGAAATGCGCCATTAGCAAGAAAACAAAAAGTGTAGTTTATCTTGGAATTGACTTGATTTATGAATTGCAGAATGTCATATTTTCAACAATTACACCAAACACATTATTTTGAATAATTGATTGTGTTCTCTGTTGTGGTCCCCCCCCCCCCCCCCCATGAACACACATTTCATTTCAAACTCACTACAGTCTGTTCGTATGGCGTGGCACGAATAACGCATCAGTGCTGCTGTGGTTTTCAGGAGCCTGGGAACAGCAGGGTCTGGGGATAGTGCAGAGGGTCGACGGCCACTTGGTCTGGACCTACACCGCCTCCCACCTGGGCTACTGGATCGCCGCGCCCTTGCCCACTGGTACGCACCGTCTGGAACTTTAGTTGTTTTTTTTTACTTTTTATTTGAAATGCAAGTTTGATTACCTCCCCGAGATGGCCACGGATTCCCTTCCCTTTTAAGGTTGGACGATCCACCCAGTGCTAACATTCATGGTACCAGTCCTCGTTCTCACTGAACACGTCCACCATATTTAAGTCAGGCTTTTGTGTATGATCAGTTTGTTCTGGTTGTGTGTCTGGCTTCACATCATAGATCCTCATTCTACATGGTGACTCAATCCTGATCCTCTTGTGGGAGATAATAAGTCGCCTACAGCCCTGTGCTGCAGCGGCCTGTACTGAAACACGCTTCCCCCTTCTCCTCCAGATTACAGGGGACTCGCAGGTTCTATCGACTTCTTGTCCGACCACAACTTCCTGCTGGTCGGCCTCTTCGGGGCGACAGTCGCCGTCATCATGGGCTTCCTCACGGTCCTGGTCTGTCACTGCGGGTAAGAAACCAGAAGCGGGTACATCAGCCAGACATAGGGGGCGCCCCGGTGGTTCGCCGGGTAGAGCGCGTCCCGTTAAGGCTCAGGCCTGATCGCAGCGACCCGGGTTTGATTCCTATTTGTGGTCCTTTGCTGAATGTCCTCCCCTCTACCCCCATACCTTCATGTCTTACTCACTCTGCAATAAAAAGGATAAAATCTCAGAAAATAAATCGTCAAGAAGAGATGTAAGCGAGACAAACGCAAACAGATTTGAATGGAATCGTTTCTACGTGCGTAAAAATGGAATAACACAACTCTTGGCTCACTGTGGGGCCATCGGTCAGGTTCTAACCCGATATTTCTCCCCCGTCGTCAGGAGTTCTCAGCGGGCGCCGAGGCAGCGGCGGCGACGGCGAGCTCGCTTCTCCAAGCTGACGGTCCTGAAGAAGGACCAGACCACGTCGACCCACATGGAAGAGGGCCTGTCGTTCCAGTCCGGCGAGCACGGCGGCCGGCCCCCCCACCACGGCGTCCCCTGTGACCCCTCCTCCACGCCCAGGCACATGGCCAACTACAACATCTACGTGGAGGACCCCGGGGTCCGGTCGGCCGCCCATCACTACCAGAACCTGGCCTCCTCGGACCGGAGCAAGGGCCCCCACGCTCAGTCCCACTACATCAACGGTGACCAGGTGGCTCGGCTCCAGGAGACGTCGGACCACCAGAAGCCCGATCTGTTCTTCCAGGACAAGCTGGTCCACCTCTACAACCAGCCCGTGGCCATCATCCAAGCCACCGAGCTCTTCGGCTGTCCGGAGCCGAAAGGCTCTGCCACCTTCCCCCGTAACGGAGGAGAGCACGACCCTAACCTAGATCCGGCGAGGAAAGGGGGCTTCCCCCAGACTCTCCCCAAAGGCCACCAGACCCAGTCCGGAGACGACCCCCGGCAGCCTGACCAAGACGACCCCCAGCCCCTGCAGACGCCTCCCCAGGGCCAGGGCCCCAACGCCAACGTCTGGGGCCTCTACAACAACAAGAACAACCTCCTGGAGTCCTCGGTGTCGGTGCCCGGGACGCTCAGCGAGGCGGCGGCGGGCATGGGCGCTCCGGGCGAGCTGCAGGGCGTCTCCGAGCGCACCCTGCTGGAGCTGGGCAGCGGCAAGGCCTCGGCCGTGCCCCCCCGGGCGTGGTTCGTCTCCCTGGAGGGCAGGCCGGCCGCCAGGGTAAGGCACTCCATCATCGAGCTGAGCGGCCCCCGGCGGCCGACCAGCAGCAACGACACCAGCCTGGACTCGGGCGTGGACATGACGGAGCCCCTGCCGCGGCGGAGTGTCAGGGCCTCGTCGCTGCCCCACCGCACCCGGGCCGCTCGCTACGGCGAGGAGCCCGACCTGAGCAGCAGCGAGAGCGGCACCACGGCCACCTGCACGCCCGAGGACCCGTCCCTGAGGAACATCCTGGACGGCAGCGTCGGCGCCATACCCGACATCCCCGAGGAGAGGGACGGCCCCGGCACCTCCGGCGCCCGGGAGGACAGCGAGTCCCGGGAAACGCCGCCGCCGCGCCGCCTCCGGAAGGTCCGGGAGAAGGGCCGGACGGAGAAGGGGAGCGCCAAGCAAGGGCACCGGCCGATGAGCAAGCCCAGCTAGGAAGACTCCCCCCCTCCCCTGCATGGTCCGACGGCAGTCTCCGACCCAAACCCCCATGGCGTTTCACACAGGTATCTTTGTTGGGGTTTTCGGGATTGTACAACCTTGCCAAAGAGTTCCTGAGTTAGGATGTAGCTTTTCCGTTGATTTTTCCTTTTTTGTTTACGGACCACGGCTGTCTTCCCGTGCTTCTGCTAACACCCCGTCGCTCACCAGCCCCTTGCTGCACACCAGAGCCCCCCCCCCCAGTATGTCCGCGACACCCCACCTTGCGTTTACTTCAGACCACGAACAGCAACAATTAAGGCCAAAGGATTGACTGCCATTTCACGGACTGTGTCGTTGGTCCTAGTGCACTTAATCCTCACCAGAATTGCCTGCTGATGGTCAGTGGATTATATCGGAGCCCATCTGATTCTGTGGGCTGTACTGCCTCTCTTTCTAGACCACTGAGAATCAAATGTCCAAATATAAGCACCAGTGCTGCCAGTAATCCGAGACTCCGGGATGTCCAGTTCAGGAAGACAACTGCTGAGTGGCACTGATGTTTGGAATTGTATTTTCACGAGCTGAACATAACGTTAAATAAGTCCCCTCTCACAGTGATCGTTAGCGGGTTTGTAAAAGTTAAAACGACGGGCCCTCAAGATTGTCTGACGACCTCATTGAAATATTCAACTGAAAGTAGCGTCATATAGAATAAAATATATTATCCCATAATATGAGACTCTTAATTATCAACTTCAAATCAGGCTCTTTTTTTGCCGGAATCCGGTCCTGGAAGGTTTCTCCGCTCCAAAGTCCTCTCGACAGAGCATGACTTTGTTCCCAAATGCATGGAAGCAAAACTGGTGTATTGTTTGGGACTGCCGTTCAGAAACGCTGGGTATCTGCTGTTGTGCTACTGGTTTCACGTCGAGATGATGTCACTTCACCGATTTCATCCTGTGGCTAGGACTAGGGAGCACTGCTAATTGTTCTCTCAACCAATCGGGTGTCGGCCTTGATGGTGGTCGTTAATCCAGTCCAATCACGGTCAAGAAGGTCTCCACTTGAAACACTTGAGTAAACACTGCACCCATAGCTTCAATCAATACATAATCAAGATATTGATCAACGACACGAGGACAGCAGAGGCATGCATCGTTTTATAGGGCGCTTGAGCAAAATGTACTAAAGTTTACGATACATTTTAATGACGATATAATTGTGACGTTTTTACAAGGACACAGAGACACAACAGGTCTCCAGTAGATTTTGATAATTAACTTTCTACCTGAGAGCGTCTCTGAGTCAAACTTCTAGATCCGTCCTGCCCCTTGAACAATGTGCTCAGGCAAACAGTGCACAGTACACTTTAAAACGCCTTGCTCATACACCTGCATCGTGCATTAGAATACCTTATGTCCATCTCCATTGTGTCGCCTTTGATTCACCAACAAGTTTACCACATTCTAGATATAAAATTGACATTCCAGTAAGAAACTCAGTTAACTGCATCAACAAAATGTATTATTCTAGCAATATTACCCCAGTAATAAAATTCTAAATAAAACCCAAAACCTGCCATATTTAGTCTTCCTAAACTGTATTATTCCCTTAATTCGTTAAAATATAACTTATTTGGCTGGATTGTAGCCATTTTATGTATATACATGCCTTATTTTATATGTACAGACTTGAATAATGTAGATTGTGACTGTGGTTAATAGTTTTGTGCCTACTGTTTTTGTTTTTAAAGACTGTTGTGTTCAGTTGTGTACGACGATATTGTTACCTGACTGCTGAGTCCAGTGAATGGATGCTGGTTAATGCATTTGGGGATTCGCTTGAGAAGGAAGTCCACTCTGACAAAGTGTGCGGCATTCTTCATACTTTAAAGGTGACATAGTATATACCACCAGGTGTGAGTGAGATTAGCCATTACAAGTCGTTTTGAAATTCTGCCTCTTCTGACATCAGAAGTGGGTGTGTCCACCTAGATGTGTGCTTGATAGAACAGTCTACCAGCCTACCCTGTGGACCGTAGCAATCGTTGCTCATCCATCCGTCGTACATCTAGGTGGACAGGACACACCAACTTTTGATGTCGGAAGAGGATGATTTTCATAACGGCTATTCACACCCACAGCTCGTGGCATGATATGGGACCTTTAATGTAGCAACAGGTCCAGTTTGGACCCATTCACCACTTTGAATGTATAGATAACACACACCTGTTGCTAATGTACCAGCTCAGCCTAAACTAAAAAGACACTGTACCCACCAACCTAGCACTATGAGGACACTGCACATGCTACGCTAGCAGTATGAGGAAACTGCTAAGCTAGTGCTATGGGGAAACTGTAAATGCTAAACTAACGCTACAAAATATCCTGTTTTTGCTAACCTAGCTCAATGTGGCCACCACATCTGCTAAACTAGAGTATGTTTTTTTTCTGTTCCGGCTTAGCTAACACTACAAGGACACTAGCAGCTAGGCTAGCACTCTGTACCTGCTAATCTAGTAGAGTAAAACAAAGTCTGATGCTGCTTATATCTGTCTTGGTTTCATTGTGCTCCCTACTCTTCTCCTGTGATGTTTACCGATCCGTCCGCAGTGGGAAAGTATTTGTGTTTATGTCTGTTATGACGGTTGCAATCAGGGCTGCCGAGTTTTCATTTGTTTGGGGCAAGCTGAAGATGTGACTACTTACACCCATTCCCCAAGTGTCCTAACTTCAAATCCTTACACAAACCATAAACAAATCACAAGTGGTCAATGATCACTTCTAAACACTTTTTGACCCACACCAGACCTATGACTGCAGTCCAACATAACCCCCTCCATTGCTGCTTTATCTGCTTTTTAGTAGGCAAAACTTGATCAACTTACTTTTTAAATCACTGCATGAAAACTCGAAAGTCATGTGGATGATTTATGTTCAAAACATGCCCATAGGTCTCGAGTTTGTATCCCCCAACCCCTAACAGATATCATACAAAGCCACATGCCTTTGACCAAAAAAAACATGTATGGATTCATTAAATTAGGTATGTTTATGTTATTATATGGTTATTATCTGTTGAATGTGTATTGAATTAAGTTTACAGTAATCCATAAAAAAATCGAATTAATTAGTTTTTTACAAACTTGTTGGTTTTTGTGCTGCGGTGCCACTAAACTGACTTAAGTGTTTTTACTGTAGCATTTTTTTTTATAATTCGATGTTAAAGTTATCACCAATACGCATGTGTTACTGTGTAGGCAGATATACAATAAATCATAAAAAAAATCATAAGAAATTGTTTTCTACGGACTCATGATGTCCCTTGGTACCTCTGTGCGGATTTTCACGTTATTTGAGTGCATTCATTTGAAATAATTTGATGTTAAAAACATCCCGTGTGTGTGTGTGTGTGTGTGTGTGTGTGTGTGTGTGTGTGTGTGTGTGTGTGTGTGTGTGTGTGTGTGTGTGTGTGTGTGTGTGTGTGTGTGTGTGTGTGTGTGTGTGTGTGTGTGTGTGTGTGTGTGTGTGTGTGTGTGTGTGTGTGTGTGTGTGTGTGTGTGTGTGTGTCCCCAGTAGCAGTTTAGAAAAATATAGGAGATAGCGTATAGAAAAATGTCACACATTGACCTTCTGCCACTAGAGGGAGTCGTTTCTTAGCAGAAGGCAGACATGAATCTAGGGGTGTGACTTAATTCCACACCACTGGTGCATTTTTAACAACACTCGGCTAGTGTTGATTTTGAATATCACCTTTCCTCCTGGAGCAAACTTGAGGCATTTTAAAAGGAAAAATGAAAATAAACCAAAATGCGCCAACATTTCTGGTCACCAAAGATTTGACCAAAACCAACTTGTTCACAGTGATACCGTCTTTACCTTTAAAGAGCGCTTTATTTATTTATATAGCTACTAGACCTGTAACGGACGTAATTAACGTGGAGAAAGGGCAGGCCAGTGTGACGCGTTGAACCCACAAGGCGTGCGTGTGACGTCAGCGCGGACTGCTCATCCTCCTCGCCTCTCCCATTCCACTGCTCCGTGCGGGACAGTCTTCGTTAGGGCAGTGTGCGTTGGGACAGAGCGGAGGGTGCACGCCCACAGCTGAAAACCCTCAAGGACATTGCCGAGTTTTTTCGCAGGGGAGCTATCAATGGAAAGGTAAAGCCACGACAAAACAATATTTTGAAGACGTATTAGGATCTAAATGTATCAGAAGTTCAGAAATACAACAAAAGTGCTGGAGTTTCGTTTAGGCTAGTCCAGCATTAATTGATCAGGAAGTTGATTAATGGACCAAAACTTGATTGCCTAGTTAATAGCAATTATATAACTCGCTAAGACAATTCTCTCCTCATCTCTCTCATCTTGCTATCTTTCTCCCCCATCTCCCTTTCCTCCTCTCCCTCCCCTTTTACTCTCATATCAGATGTTTTTCACGTCAGTAAATATATTTTCGTAGCACAAACCGAAATTAGCCTTACATATACCTAATGTTTTACAACAAATATTTGTAGAATATAAAAACCGTATTTGTATTTAAACAAAATTAACCAATTATCTTATTTGACGAGTAACTCCTAAACGACAGAGCTGATTTCCAGAAGGTAGTGTGGAGGTTTCCCATCTGTTGGAATGTAAAGATTTCCAAGAAGGAAATGCATCTTTAAGGGAATGCTGGGTTAGGCAACATAGTTGGTCACTTAAACAGCTGCTCAACATCCTGGCTTTAGTACTTTAGGTTTCCTGTTTTTAAATAAGTCCCGGAGAATTGAACAGGCTTCAGATTTTAGGAGAAGTGTGAGAATGTGTTAACCATGGAAGAGAGAGAGAGAGAGAGAGAGAGAGAGAGAGAGAGAGAGAGAGAGAGAGAGAGAGAGAGAGAGAGAGAGAGAGAGAGAGAGAGAGAGAGAGAGAGAGAGAGAGAGAGAGAGAGAGAGAGAGAGAGAGAGAGAGGGTGTGTATGTTTGTTTGTGTGTGTGTGTGTGTGTGTGTGTGTGTGTGTGTGTAAGAGAGAAAAAAATTGTGTTTCTGTGTGTGTGTGTGTGTGTGTGTGAGTCTTGAACCCACAGTTGGATTGGGTTTTATTGTGCAATGCAAAACAACTTTAATGGCTTTGTTTTGGATGTTTGTAAACTGCGGAGCGATGATTAATTCCTCTGATTGAAGGTTCTGCTGGGGGATCAGGGAGTCTTGGAACGGTTGGAGGAAGATTTAAAGTAAAGAGACAGAACCTACTCCACCCCCTCTGCACTTAAAGACTGTGGATATTGCCTATGATAGCCCATGCGTAACATGGCTCTTGACATCTGTTCTCCTACCGGTTTTCACATCTGGAGATGATATGTTGCCATGTTTCATTTGTTGCCAAACACACTCTGACCTCGAAGATTGTGCAAGACAGATACACAAGAAAACACACACATTTGTGCGTGTCACTCCCACCCTACGGACATGCTGTGTACCGAGGTAGGGGCTTACATTGTGGGGCGAATATTGAAACGAGAAGGGATCAAGACGTTGAGTCGTCGCGTTTACGTATTAGGGTAGAGACGTTAAGATCTGGTTACGTTAGGGTTAGGGACGGTTGTGATAGGGTTAGTGTTAGGGTTGGGTATGTTTTGGTAAGGGGTAGTTGTTGTTAGTTAGCTGTTACAGATGGTTAAGATGAAGACCGACATGTTTTGGTTTGGACACAACAAGGGGTAGAGATTGGTAAATTACGGATAGAGATGGCTTAGTAAAGGCTAGGTTAAGGATAGAGTTGATTAAGGTAGGGCAACGTTGGGATAGAGGTTATGTAAGTGCTGAAGATGGCTAGGGCTTATTTTGGGATAGGGATTATTAAAATAGGACTAAGTTTGGGCTCAAGATGGTTAAATTAGGGTTCCTGAAGGAATAAAGACGATTAAGTTAGGGCTTCAGATGGTTGAGTTATGGCTCCATAAGGAATAAAGAAGATTAAGGCCCAATCCCATTTCTACCCCTTCCCCCTCCCCCTTCAAAACAAGGGGGAGGGGTAAGGGGTAGAAATGGGATTGGGCCTAAATTTGCGCGAGAGATGGTTAAGTTATGGCTAAGTTAGGACCAGAGATGGTTAAATTAGGACTAGAGATGGTATAGTTAGTGCTGGAGATGGTTAAGTTAGGACTAGGGATGGTTAAGTTAGGACTAGAGATGGTATAGTTAGTGCTGGAGATGGTTAAGTTAGGACTAGGGATGGTTAAGTTAGGACTAGAGATGGTATAGTTAGTGCTGGAGATGGTTAAGTTAGGACTAGGGATGGTTAAGTTAGACTAGAGATGGTATAGTTAGTGCTGGAGATGGTTAAGTTAGGACTAGGGATGGTTAAGTTAGACTAGAGATGGTATAGTTAGTGCTGGAGATGGTTAAGTTAGGACTAGGGATGGTTAAGTTAGACTAGAGATGGTATAGTTAGTGCTGGAGATTGTTAAGTTAGGACTAGGGATGGTTAAGTTAGACTAGAGATGGTATAGTTAGTGCTGGAGATGGTTAAGTTAGGACTAGGGATGGTTAAGTTAGACTAGAGATGGTATAGTTAGTGCTGGAGATGGTTAAGTTAGGACTAGGGATGGTTAAGTTAGACTAGAGATTGTTCTCCTGCTGAATTCTGTGAGTGGGTCGGGCTGCTGGGCAGAGGAAGTGTTGACACTTTATCAGTTCCTCTTGTCCTGGTAAAAATACCCCTGTGTGTGTGTGTGTGTGTGTGTGTGTGTGTGTGTGTGTGTGTGTGTGTGTGTGTGTGTGTGTGTGTGTGTGTGTGTGTGTGTGTGTGTGTGTGTGTGTGTGTGTGTGTGTGTGTGTGTGTGTGTGTTCTAGTGTCACCAAACTACCAGCGACCGCCAGTCCGCCGATGATTGGAGATAGTTAGGTACTAGGTTAGAGATGGTTAGGTACTAGGTTAGAGATGGTTAGGTACTAGGTTAGAGATGTTAGGTACTAGGTTAGAGATGGTTAGGTACTAGGTTAGAGATGGTTAGGTACTAGGTTAGAGATGGTTAGGTACTAGGTTAGAGACGGTTAGGTACTAGGTTAGAGATGGTTAGGTACTAGGTTAGAGATGGTTAGGTACTAGGTTAGAGATGTTAGGTACTAGGTTAGAGATGGTTAGGTACTAGGTTAGAGATGGTTAGGTACTAGGTTAGAGCTGGTTAGGTACTAGGTTAGAGATGGTTAGGTACTAGGTTAGAGATGGTTAGGTACTAGGTTAGAGATGGTTAGGTACTAGGTTAGAGACGGTTAGGTACTAGGTTAGAGATGGTTAGGTACTAGGTTAGAGATGGTTAGGTACTAGGTTAGAGATGGTTAGGTATTAGGTTAGTGATGGTTAGGTACTAGGTTAGTGATGGTTAGGTACTAGGTTAGTGATGGTTAGGTACTAGGTTAGTGATGGTTAGGTACTAGGTTAGAGACGGTTAGGTACTAGGTTAGAGATGGTTAGGTACTAGGTTAGAGATGGTTAGGTACTAGGTTAGAGACGGTTAGGTACTAGGTTAGAGATGGTTAGGTACTAGGTTAGAGACGGTTAGGTACTAGGTTAGAGACGGTTAGGTACTAGGTTAGTGATGGTTAGGTACTAGGTTAGAGATGGTTAGGTACTAGGTTAGAGATGGTTAGGTACTAGGTTAGAGATGGTTAGGTACTAGGTTGGAGATGGTTAGGTACTAGGTTAGAGACGGTTAGGTATTAGGTTAGAGATGGTTAGGTACTAGGTTAGAGATGGTTAGGTACTAGGTTAGAGATGGTTAGGTACTAGGTTAGAGATGGTTAGGTACTAGGTTAGTGATGGTTAGGTACTAGGTTAGAGATGGTTAGGTACTAGGTTAGAGATGGTTAGGTACTAGGTTAGAGATGGTTAGGTACTAGGTTAGAGACGGTTAGGTACTAGGTTAGAGACGGTTAGGTACTAGGTTAGAGATGGTTAGGTACTAGGTTAGAGATGGTTAGGTACTAGGTTAGAGATGGTTAGGTACTAGGTTAGAGATGGTTAGGTACTAGGTTAGAGACGGTTAGGTATTAGGTTAGAGCTGGTTAGGTACTAGGTTAGAGATGGTTAGGTACTAGGTTAGAGCTGGTTAGGTATTAGGTTAGAGATGGTTAGGTACTAGGTTAGAGATGGTTAGGTACTAGGTTAGAGATGGTTAGGTATTAGGTATTATGTTAGAGCCGGTTATGGTTAGGGTTAGAGTTGGTGCGGGTTTAGGTAATGATAACATGGTTAGGCTTGGTATGTACGAGATGGTTTGGTATAAGTACATAAATGGTGTTAGTTGAGTGATGGTTAGGTATTAGGTAGGAGACGGTTAGGGTTTGGGATAGAAATGGTCAGGGTTAGTGATGGTCAGGTGTTTGTTTAGAGATGGTTAGGGTTAGGGTGAGTGATGGTCAGGTTTTAGGTAAGAGACGGTTAGGGTTAGGGTTAGTGATGGTCAGGTGTTTGTTTAGAGATGGTTAGGGTTAGGGTGAGTGATGGTCAGGTTTTAGGTAAGAGACGGTTAGGGTTAGGGTTAGTGATGGTCAGGTGTTTGTTTAGAGATGGTTAGGGTTAGGGTGAGTGATGGTCAGGTTTTAGGTAAGAGACGGTTAGGGTTAGGGTTAGTGATGGTCAGGTGTTTGTTTAGAGATGGTTAGGGTTAGGGTGAGTGATGGTCAGGTTTTAGGTAAGAGACGGTTAGGGTTAGGGTTAGTGATGGTCAGGTGTTTGTTTAGAGATGGTTAGGGTTAGGGTGAGTGATGGTCAGGTTTTAGGTAAGAGACGGTTAGGGTTAGGGTTAGTGATGGTCAGGTGTTTGTTTAGAGATGGTTAGGGTTAGGGTGAGTGATGGTCAGGTTTTAGGTAAGAGACGGTTAGGGTTAGGGTTAGTGATGGTCAGGTGTTTGTTTAGAGATGGTTAGGGTTAGGGTGAGTGATGGTCAGGTTTTAGGTAAGAGACGGTTAGGGTTAGGGTTAGTGATGGTCAGGTGTTTGTTTAGAGATGGTTAGGGTTAGGGTGAGTGATGGTCAGGTTTTAGGTAAGAGACGGTTAGGGTTAGGGTTAGTGATGGTCAGGTGTTTGTTTAGAGATGGTTAGGGTTAGGGTGAGTGATGGTCAGGTTTTAGGTAAGAGACGGTTAGGGTTAGGGTTAGTGATGGTCAGGTGTTTGTTTAGAGATGGTTAGGGTTAGGGTGAGTGATGGTCAGGTTTTAGGTAAGAGACGGTTAGGGTTAGGGTTAGTGATGGTCAGGTGTTTGTTTAGAGATGGTTAGGGTTAGGGTGAGTGATGGTCAGGTTTTAGGTAAGAGACGGTTAGGGTTAGGGTTAGTGATGGTCAGGTGTTTGTTTAGAGATGGTTAGGGTTAGGGTGAGTGATGGTCAGGTTTTAGGTAAGAGACGGTTAGGGTTAGGGTTAGTGATGGTCAGGTGTTTGTTTAGAGATGGTTAGGGTTAGGGTGAGTGATGGTCAGGTTTTAGGTAAGAGACGGTTAGGGTTAGGGTTAGTGATGGTCAGGTGTTTGTTTAGAGATGGTTAGGGTTAGGGTGAGTG